>NW_027515291.1:0-85392 GCF_048772815.1 Callospermophilus lateralis
TAATTACTTAGAAGCTTGGCAAACCCTCTCAGTGAAAGTGCTTTTCCACATTCTGTGCCTAGGGCTACTTGAAGAGGAACCAAACCATAGAGACAAAACTGAGAACTCCTTTATTTTGTCAAGTTTCAAAGAGCTACTACAAACTATGTTGGATTTAGAGTTCCAAATTCATCTATCTATATAGCAGAGAACAGAGTGAAACCTAAACATAAAAACTGCTACTGAAAACGTACGCTTCAACCGAGAAGAACAAAATTTGGTGAGCCAAGTGGGATTTGTGTACTGATCATTACCACCTAGTATCATCAAGATTGGGTGAAAAAATATTTGCTGGTATTCGGAAACTCGTTATTTCTTAGAAGCTTGGCTAACCCTCTCAGTGAAAGTGCTTTTCCACAGTCTGTGCCTAGGGCTACTTGAAGAGGAAGCAAACCATAGAGACAAAACTGAGAACTCCTTTATTTTGTCAAGTTTCAAAGAGCTACTACAAACCATGTTGGATTTAGAGTTCCAAATTCATCTATCTATATAGGAGAGAACAGAGGGAAAACTAAATATAAAAACTGCTACTGTAGACGAAAGCTTTAACCTAGAAGAACAAAATTTGGTGAGCCAAGTGGGATATGTGTACTGACCATTACCCCCAAGTATCATCAAGATTGGGTGAAAAAAATATTTGCTGGTATTTCCTAAACTCGTTAATTCTTAGAAGCTTGGCAACCCATCTCAATGAAAGTGCTTTCCACAGTCTGTGCCTAGGGCTACTTGAAGAGGAAACAAACCATAGAGACAAAACTGAGAACTCCTTTATTTTGTCAAGTTTCAAAGAGCTACTACAAACCATGTTGGTTTTAGAGTTCCAAATTCATCTATCTATATAGGAGAGAACAGAGGGATACCTAAATATACAAACTGCTACTGTAGACGAACGCTTCAACCTAGAAGAACAAAATTTGGTGAGCCAATTGGGATCTGTATTCTGATCATTACCACCAAGTATCATCAAGATTGGGTAAAAAAATATTTGCTGGTATTTCGGAAACTTGTAATCTTAGAAGCCTGGCAACCACTCTCAATGAAAGTGCTTTTCCACAGTCTGTGCCTAGGGCTACTTGAAGAGGAAACAAACCATACAGAGAAAACTCAGAACTCCTTTATTTTGTTAAGTTTCAAAGAGCTACTACAAACCATGTTGGATTTAGAGTTCCAAATTCATCTATCTATATATGAGAAAACAGGGTGAACCTTAAATATAAAACTGCTACTGTCGAAGAACGCTTCAACCTAGAAGAACAAAATTTGGTGAGCCAAGTGGGATTTGTGTACTGATCATTACCACCAAGTATTATCAAGATTGGGTGAAAAAATATTGCCTGGTATTTCGGAAACTCGTTATTTCGTAGAAGCTTGGCAACCCCTCTCAATGAAAGTGCTTTCCACAGTCTGTGCCTAGGGCTACTTGAAGAGGAAAAAAACCATAGAGACAAAACTGAGAACTCCTTTATTTTGTCAAGTTTCAAAGAGCTACTACAAACCATGTTGAATTTAGAGTTCCAAATTCATCTATCTATATAGGAGAGAACAGAGGGAAACCTAAATATAAAAACTGCTACTGTAGACTAAAGCTTCAAACTCGAAGAACAAAATTTGGTGAGCCAAGTGGGATTTGTGTACTGATCATTACCACCAAGTATCATCAAGATTGGGTGAAAAATATTTGCTGGTATTTCGAAAACTCGTAATTTCTTAGAAGTTTTGCAACCCCGCTTAATGAAAGTGCTTTGCCACAGTCTGTGCCTAGGGCTACTTGAAGAGGAAACAAACCATAGAGACAAATCTGAGAACTCCTTTATTTTGTCAAGTTTCAAAGAGCTACTACAAACCATGTTGGATTTAGAGTTCCAAATTCATCTATCTATATAGGAGGAGAACAGAGGGAAACCTAAATATACAAACTGCTACTGTAGACGAACGTTTCAACCTAGAAGGACAAAATTTGGTGAGCCAAGTATGATTTGTGTACTGATCATTACCACCAAGTATCATCAAGATTGGGTTAAAAAATATTTGCTGGTATTTCGGAAACTTGTTATTTCTTATAAACTTGACAACCCATCTCAATGAAAGTGCTTCCACCGTATGTGACTAGGGCTACTTGAAGAGTAAACAAACCATAGAGACAAAACGGAGAACTCCTTTATTTTGTTAAGTTTCAAAGAGCTACTACAAACCATGTTGGATTTAGAGTTCCAAATTCATCTATCTATATAGGAGAGAAAAGAGGGAAACCTAAATATAAAAACTGCTACTGTAGACGAAAGCTTCAAACTAGAAGAACAAAGTTTCGTGAGCCAAGCGGGATTTGTGTACTGATCATTACCACCAAGTATCATCAAGATTGTGTGAAAAATATTTGCTGGTATTTCGGAAACTCGTTATTTCTTAGAAGATTGGCAACCAATCTCAATGAAAGTGCTTTTCCACAGTCTGTGCCTAGGGCTACTTGAACAGGAAACAAACCATAGAGACAAATCTAAGAACTCCTTTATTTTGTCAAGTTTCAAAGAGCTACTACAAACCATGTTGGATTTAGAGTTCCAAATTCATCTATTTATATAGGAGAGAACAGAGTGAAACCTAAATATAAAAACTGCTACTGTCGACGAACGCTTCAACCTAGAAGAACAAAATTTGGTGAGCCAACTGGGACTTGTATACTCATCATTACCACCAAGTATTATCAAGATTGGGTGAAAAAATATAGCCTGGTATTTCGGAAACTCGTTATTTCGTAGAAGCTTGGCAACCCCTCTCAATGAAAGTGCTTTCCACAGTCTGTGCCTAGGGCTACTTGAAGAGGAAACAAACCAGAGAGACAAAACTGAGAACTCCTTTATTTTGTCAAGTTTCAAAGAGCTACTACAAACCATGTTGAATTTAGAGTTCCAAATTCATCTATCTATATAGGAGAGAACAGAGGGAAACCTAAATATAAAAACTGCTACTGTAGACTAAAGCTTCAAACTCGAAGAACAAAATTTCGTGAGCCAAGTGGGATTTGTGTACTGATCATTACCACCAAGTATCATCAAGATTGGGTGAAAAAATATTTGCTGGTATTTCGAAAACTCGTAATTTCTTAGAAGTTTGCAACCCCTCTTAATGAAAGTGCTTTGCCACAGTCTGTGCCTAGGGCTACTTGAAGAGGAAACAAACCATAGAGACAAATCTGAGAACTCCTTTATTTTGTCAATTTTCAAAGAGCTACTACAAACCATGTTGGATTTAGAG
Organism: Callospermophilus lateralis; assembly: GCF_048772815.1. Lineage (NCBI taxonomy): Eukaryota > Metazoa > Chordata > Mammalia > Rodentia > Sciuridae > Callospermophilus > Callospermophilus lateralis. The sequence continues at coordinate 3,292 of NW_027515291.1, forward strand.
TTCCAAATTCATCTATCTATATAGGAGAGAACAGAGGGAAACCTAAATATAAAAACTGCTACTGTAGACGAAAGCTTCAAACTCGAAGAACAAAATTTCGTGAGCCAAGTGGGATTTGTGTACTGATCATTACCACCAAGTATCATCAAGATTGGGTTAAAAAATATTTGCTGGTATTTCGAAAACTCGTAATTTCTTAGAATTTTGCAACCCCTCTAAATGAAAGTCTTTTCCACAGTCTGTGCCTAGGGCTACTTGTAGAGGAAACAAACCATAGAGACAAATCTGAGAACTCCTTTATTTTGTCAAGTTTCAAAGAGCTACTACAAACCATGTTGGATTTAGAGTTCCAAATTCATCTATCTATATAGGAGAGAACAGAGGGAAACCTAAATATAAGAACTGCTACTGTCGACGAACGCTTCAACCTAGAAGAAAAAATTTTGTGAGCCAAGTGGGACTTGTGTACTGATCATTACCACCAAGTATTATCAAGATTGGGTTAAAAAATATTTGCTGGTATTTCGGAAACTCGTTATTTCTTAGAAGCTTGGCAACGCCTCTCAATGAAAGTGCTTTCCACAGTCTGTGCCTAGGGCTACTTTAAGAGGAAACAAACCATAGAGACAAAACTGAGAACTCCTTTATATTGTCAAGTTTCAAAGAGCTACTACAAACCATGTTGAATTTAGAGTTCCAAATTCATCTATCTATATATGAGAGAACAGAGGGAAACCTAAATATAAAAAAAGCTACTGTAGACGAAAGCTTCAACCTAGTAGAACAAAACTTGGTGAGCCAAGTGGGATTTGTGTACTGATCATTACCACCAAGTATCATCAAGTTTGGGTGAAAAAATATTTGCTGGTATTTCGGAAACTCAATATTTCTTAGAAGTTTGGCAACCCATCTCAATGAAAGTGCTTTTCCACTGTCTGTTCCTAGGGCTACTTGAAGAGGAAACAAACCATAGCGACAAAACAGGGAAGTTCTTTATTTTGTCAAGTTTCAAAGAGCTACTACAAACCATGCTGGATTTAGAGTTCCAAATTCATCTTTCTATATAGGAGAGAAGAGAGGGGAACGAAATATAAAAACTGCTACTGTAGACGAATGCTTCATTCTAGAAGAACAAAATTTGGTGAGCCAAGTGGGATTTGGGTACTGATCATTACCACCAAGTATCATCAAGATTGGGTGAAAAAATATTTGCTGGTATTTCGGAAACTCGTAATTTCTTAGAAGCTTGGCAAACCCTCTAAGTGAAAGTGCTTTTCCACAGTCTGTGCCTAGGGCTACTTGAAGAGGAACCAAACCATAGAGACAAAACTGAGATCTCCTTTACTTTTTCAAGTTTCAAAGAGCTACTACAAACCATGTTGGATTTAGAGTTCCAAATTCATCTATCTATATAGGAGAGAACAGAGGGAAACCTAAATATAAAAACTGCTACTGTAGAAGAACGCTTCAACATAGAATAACAAAATTTGGTGAGCCAAGTGGGATTTGTGTACTGATCATTACCACCATGTATCATCTAGATTGGGTGAAAAAATATTTGCTGGTATTTCGGAAACTCGTAATTTCTTAGAAGCTTGGCAACCCCTCTCAATGAAAGTGCTTTTCCACAGTCGGTGCCTTGGGCTACTTGAAGAGGAAACAAACCATAGAGAAAAACTGAGAACTCCTTTATTTTGTCAAGTTTCAAAGAGCTACTACAAACCATGTTGGATTTAGAGTTCCAAATTCATCTATCTATATAGGAGAGAACAGAGGGAAACCTAAATATACAAACTGCTACTGTAGACGAACGTTTCAACCTAGAAGGACAAAATTTGGTGAGCCAAGTATGATTTTTGTACTGATCATTACCACCAAGTATCATCAAGATTGGGTTAAAAAATATTTGCTGGTATTTCGGAAAATTGTTATTTCTTATAAACTTGACAACCCATCTCGATGAAAGTGCTTTCCACCGTATGTGACTAGGGCTACTTGAAGAGTAAACAAACCATAGAGACAAAACGGAGAACTCCTTTATTTTGTCAAGTTTCAAAGAGCTACTACAAACCATGTTGAATTTAGAGTTCCAAATTCATCTATCTATATAGGAGAGAAAAGAGGGAAACCTAAATATAAAAACTGCTACTGTAGACGAAAGCTTCAAACTAGAAGAACAAAGTTTCGTGAGCCAAGCGGGATTTGTGTACTGATCATTACCACCAAGTATCATCAAGATTGGGTGAAAAAATATTTGCTGGTATTTCGGAAACTCGTTATTTCTTAGAAGATTGGCAACCAATCTCAATGAAAGTGCTTTTCCACAGTCTGTGCCTAGGGCTACTTGAAAAGGAAACAAACCATAGAGACAAATCTAAGAACTCCTTTATTTTGTCAAGTTTCAAAGAGCTACTACAAACCATGTTGGATTTAGAGTTCCAAATTCATCTATTTATATAGGAGAGAACAGAGTGAAACCTAAATATAAAAACTGCTACTGTCGACGAACGCTTCAACCTAGAAGAACAAAATTTGGTGAGCCAACTGGGACTTGTATACTCATCATTACCACCAAGTATTATCAAGATTGGGTGAAAAAATATAGCCTGGTATTTCGGAAACTCGTTATTTCGTAGAAGCTTGGCAACCCCTCTCAATGAAAGTGCTTTCCACAGTCTGTGCCTAGGGCTACTTGAAGAGGAAACAAACCATAGAGACAAAACTGAGAACTCCTTTATTTTGTCAAGTTTCAAAGAGCTACTACAAACCATGTTGAATTTAGAGTTCCAAATTCATCTATCTATATAGGAGGGAACAGAGGGAAACCTAAATATAAAAACTGCTACTGTAGACTAAAGCTTCAAACTCGAAGAACAAAATTTCGTGAGCCAAGTGGGATTTGTGTACTGATCATTACCACCAAGTATCATCAAGATTGGGTGAAAAAATATTTGCTGGTATTTCGAAAACTCGTAATTTCTTAGAAGTTTTGCAACCCCTCTTAATGAAAGTGCTTTGCCACAGTCTGTGCCTAGAGCTACTTGAAGAGGAAACAAACCATAGAGACAAATCTGAGAACTCCTTTATTTTGTCAAGTTTCAAAGAGCTACTACAAACCATGTTGGATTTAGAGTTCCAAATTCATCTATCTATATAGGAGAGAACAGAGGGAAACCTAAATATAAAAACTGCTACTGTAGACGAAAGCTTCAAACTCGAAGAACAAAATTTCGTGAGCCAAGTGGGATTTGTGTACTGATCATTACCACCAAGTATCATCAAGATTGGGTTAAAAAATATTTGCTGGTATTTCGAAAACTCGTAATTTCTTAGAATTTTGCAACCCCTCTAAATGAAAGTGCTTTGCCACAGTCTGTGCCTAGGGCATCTTGAAGAGGAAACAAACCATAGAGACAAAACAGGGAAGTTCTTTATTTTGTCAAGTTTCAAAGCGCTACTACAAACCATGTTGAATTTAGAGTTCCAAATTCATCTATCTATATAGGAGAGAACAGAGGGAAACCTAAATATAAAAACTGCTGCTGTAGACTAAAGCTTCAAACTCGAAGAACAAAATTTCGTTAGCCAAGTGGGATTTGTGTACTGATCATCACCACCAAGTATCATCAAGATTGGGTTAAAAAATATTTGCTGGTATTTCGAAAACTCGTAATTTCTTAGAATTTTGCAACCCCTCTAAATGAAAGTCTTTTCCACAGTCTGTGCCTAGGGCTACTTGTAGAGGAAACAAACCATAGAGACAAATCTGAGAACTCCTTTATTTTGTCAAGTTTCAAAGAGCTACTACAAACCATGTTGGATTTAGAGTTCCAAATTCATCTATCTTTATAGGAGAGAACAGAGGGAAACCTAAATATAAGAACTGCTACTGTCGACGAACGCTTCAACCTAGAAGAAAAAAATTTTGTGAGCCAAGTGGGACTTGTGTACTGATCATTACCACCAAGTATTATCAAGATTGGGTTAAAAAATATTTGCTGGTATTTCGGAAACTCGTTATTTCTTAGAAGCTTGGCAACGCCTCTCAATGAAAGTGCTTTCCACAGTCTGTGCCTAGGGCTACTTTAAGAGGAAACAAACCATAGAGACAAAACTGAGAACTCCGTTATATTGTCAAGTTTCAAAGAGCTACTACAAACCATGTTGAATTTAGAGTTCCAAATTCATCTATCTATATATGAGAGAACAGAGGGAAACCTAAATATAAAAAAAGCTACTGTAGACGAAAGCTTCAACCTAGTAGAACAAAATTTGGTGAGCCAAGTGGGATTTGTGTACTGATCATTACCACCAAGTATCATCAAGTTTGGGTGAAAAAATATTTGCTGGTATTTCGGAAATTCAATATTTCTTAGAAGTTTGGCAACCCATCTCAATGAAAGTGCTTTTCCACTGTCTGTTCCTAGGGCTACTTGAAGAGGAAACAAACCATAGAGACAAAACAGGGAAGTTCTTTATTTTGTCAAGTTTCAAAGAGCTACTACAAACCATGCTGGATTTAGAGTTCCAAATTCATCTATCTATATAGGAGAGAAGAGAGGGGAACGAAATATAAAAACTGCTACTGTAGACGAATGCTTCGTTCTAGAAGAACAAAATTTGGTGAGCCAAGTGGGATTTGGGTACTGATCATTACCACAAAGTATCATCAAGATTGGGTGAAAAAATATTTGCTGGTATTTCAGAAACTCGTAATTTCTTAGAAGCTTGGCAAACCCTCTAAGTGAAAGTGCTTTTCCACAGTCTGTGCCTAGGGCTACTTGAAGAGGAACCAAACCATAGAGACAAAACTGAGAACTCCTTTACTTTTTCAAGTTTCAAAGAGCTACTACAAACCATGTTGGATTTAGAGTTCCAAATTCATCTATCTATATAGGAGAGAACAGAGGGAAACCTAAATATAAAAACTGCTACTGTAGAAGAACGCTTCAACATAGAAGAACAAAATTTGGTGAGCCAAGTGGGATTTGTGTACTGATCATTACCACCATGTATCATCTAGATTGGGTGAAAAAATATTTGCTGGTATTTCGGAAACTCGTAATTTCTTAGAAGCTTGGCAACCCTTCTCAATGAAAGTGCTTTTCCACAGTCTGTGCCTTGGGCTACTTGAAGAGGAAACAAACCATAGAGACAAAACTGAGAACTCCTTTATTTTGTCAAGTTTCAAAGAGCTACTACAAACCATGTTGGATTTATAGTTCCAAATTCATCTATCTATATAGGAGAGAACAGAGCGAAACCTAAATATACAAACTGCTACTGTAGACGAACGTTTCAACCTAGAAGAACAAAATTTGGTGAGCCAAGTGGGACTTGTGTACTGATCATTACCACCAAGTATTATCAAGATTGGGTGAAAAAATATTTGCTGGTATTTCGGAAACTCGTTATTTCTTAGAAGCTTTGCAACCCCTCTCAATGAAAGTGCTTTCCACAGCCTGTGAATAGAGCTACTTTAAGAGGAAACAAACCATAGAGACAAAACTGAGAACTCCTTTATTTTGTCAAGTTTAAAAGAGCTACTACAAACCATGTTGAATTTAGAGTTCCAAATTCATCTATCTATATAGGAGAGAACAGAGGGAAACCTAAATATAAAAAATGCTACTGTAGACGAAAGCTTCAACCTAGAAGAACAAAATTTGGTGAGCCAAGTGGGATTTGTGTACTGATCATTACCACCAAGTATCATCAAGTTTGGGTGAAAAAATATATGCTGGTATTTCGGAAACTCGATATTTCTTAGAAGCTTGGCAAACCATCTCAATGAAAGTGCTTTTCCACAGTCTCTTCCTAGGGCTACTTGAAAAGGAAACAAACCATAGAGACAAAACAGAGAAGTTATTTATTTTGTCAAGTTTCAAAGAGCTACTACAAACCATGATGGATTTCGAGTTCCAAATTCATCTATCTATATAGGAGAGAACAAAGGAAACCTAAATATAAAAACTGCTACTGTAGACGAATGCTTCATTCTAGAAGAACAAAATTTGTTGAGCCAAGTAGGACTTGGGTACTGATCATTACCACCAAGTATCATCAAGATTGGGTGAAAAAATATTTGCTGGTATTTCGGAAACTCGTAATTTCTTAGAAGCTTGGCAAACCCTCTCAGTGAATGTGCTTTTCCACAGTCTGTGCCTAGGGCTACTTGAAGAGGAACCAAACCATAGAGACAAAACTGAGAACTCCTTTATTTTGTCAATTTTCAAAGAGCTACTACAAACCATGTTGGATTTAGAGTTCCAAATTCATCTATCTATATAGCAGAGAACAGAGTGAAACCTAAACATAAAAACTGCTACTGAAAACGTACGCTTCAACCGAGAAGAACAAAATTTGGTGAGCCAAGTTGGATTTGTGTACTGATCATTACCACCAAGTATCATCAAGATTGGGTGAAAAAATATTTGCTGGTATTTCAGAAACTCGTTATTTCTTAGAAGTTTGGCAACCCCTCTAAATGAAAGTGCTTTAAACAGTCTGTGCCTAGGGCTACTTGAAGAGGAAACAAACCATAGAGACAAAACTGAGAACTCCTTTATTTTGTCAAGTTTCAAAGAGCTACTACAAACCATGTTGAATTTAGAGTTCCAAATTCATCTATCTATATAGGAGAGAACAGAGGGAAAACTAAATATAAAAACTGCTACTGTAGACGAAAGCTTTAACCTAGAAGAACAAAATTTGGTGAGCCAAGTGGGATTTGTGTACTGATCATTACCACCAAGTATCATCAAGATTGGGTAAAAAAATATTTGCTGGTATTTCGGAAACTCGTTATTTCTTAGAAGATTGGCAACCAATCTCAATGAAAGTGCTTTTCCACAGTCTGTGCCTAGGGCTACTTGAACAGGAAACAAACCATACAGACAAATCTGAGAACTCCTTTATTTTGTCAAGTTTCAAAGAGCTACTACAAACCATGTTGGATTTAGAGTTCCAAATTCATCTATTTATATAGGAGAGAACAGAGTGAAACCTAAATATAAAAACTGCTACTGTCGACGAACGCTTCAACCTAGAAGAACAAAATTTGGTGAGCCAAGTGGGACTTGTGTACTGATCATTACCACCAAGTATTATCAAGATTGGGTGAAAAAATATTTGCTGGTATTTCGGAAACTCGTTATTTCTTAGAAGCTTTGCAACCCCTCTCAATGAACGTGCTTTCCACAGCCTGTGAATAGAGCTACTTTAAGAGGAAACAAACCATAGAGACAAAACTGAGAACTCCTTTATTTTGTCAAGTTTAAAAGAGCTACTACAAACCATGTTGAATTTAGAGTTCCAAATTCATCTATCTATATAGGAGAGAACAGAGGGAAACCTAAATATAAAAAATGCTACTGTAGACGAAAGCTTCAACCTAGAAGAACAAAATTTGGTGAGCCAAGTGGGATTTGTGTACTGATCATTACCACCAAGTATCATCAAGTTTGGGTGAAAAAATATATGCTGGTATTTCGGAAACTCGATATTTCTTAGAAGCTTGGCAAACCATCTCAATGAAAGTGCTTTTCCACAGTCTCTTCCTAGGGCTACTTGAAAAGGAAACAAACCATAGAGACAAAACAGAGAAGTTATTTATTTTGTCAAGTTTCAAAGAGCTACTACAAACCATGATGGATTTCGAGTTCCAAATTCATCTATCTATATAGGAGAGAACAAAGGAAACCTAAATATAAAAACTGCTACTGTAGACGAATGCTTCATTCTAGAAGAACAAAATTTGTTGAGCCAAGTAGGACTTGGGTACTGATCATTACCACCAAGTATCATCAAGATTGGGTGAAAAAATATTTGCTGGTATTTCGGAAACTCGTAATTTCTTAGAAGCTTGGCAAACCCTCTCAGTGAAAGTGCTTTTCCACAGTCTGTGCCTAGGGCTACTTGAAGAGGAACCAAACCATAGAGACAAAACTGAGAACTCCTTTATTTTGTCAAGTTTCAAAGAGCTACTACAAACTATGTTGGATTTAGAGTTCCAAATTCATCTATCTATATAGGAGAGAACAGAGGGACACCTAAATATAAAAACTGATACTGTTGATGAATGCGTCATCCTAGAAGAACAAAATTTGTTGAGCCAAGTGGGATTTCTGTACCGATCATTACCACCAAGTATCATCAAGTTTGGGTGAAAAAATATTTGCTGGTATTTCGGAAACTCGATATTTCTTAGAAGCTTGGCAACCCATCTCAATGAAAGTGCTTTTCCACAGTCTGTTCCTAGGGCTACTTGAAGAGGAAACAAACCACAGAGACAAAACAGGGAAATTCTTTATTTTGTCAAGTTTCAAAGAGCTACTACCAACCATACTGGATTTAGAGTTCCAAATTCATCTATCTATATAGGAGAGAACAGAGGGGAACGAAATATAAAAACTGCTACTGTAGACGAATGCTTCATCCTAGAAGAACAAAATTTGCTGAGGCAAGTGGGATTAAGGTACTGATCATTACCACCAAGTATCATCAAGATTGGGTGAAAAAATATTTGCTGGTATTTCGGAAACTCGTAATTTCTTAGAAGCTTGGCAAACCCTCTGAGAGAAAGTGCTTTCCACAGTCTGTGCCTAGGGCTAATTGAAGAGGAAACACACCATAGAGACAAAACTGAGAACTCTTTTATTTTGTCAAGTTTCAAAGAGCTACTACAAACCATGTTGGATTTAGAGTTCCAATATCATCTATCTATATTGGAGAGAACAGTGGGAAACCTAAATATAAAAACTGCTACTGTCGAAGAACGCTTCAAACTAGAAGAACAAAATTTGGTGAGCCAAGTGGGATTTGTGTACTGATCATTACCACCAAGTATTATCAAGATTGGGTGAAAAAATATTGGCTGGTATTTCGGAAACTCGTTATTTCGTAGAAGCTTGGCAACCCCTCTCAATGAAAGTGCTTTCCACAGTCTGTGCCTAGGGCTACTTGAAGAAGAAACAAACCATAGAGACAAAACTGAGAACTCCTTTATTTTGACAAGTTTCAAAGAGCTACTACAAACCATGTTGAATTTAGAGTTCCAAATTCATCTATCTATATAGGAGAGAACAGAGGGAAACCTAAATATAAAAACTGCTACTGTAGACGAAAGCTTCAAACTCGAAGAACAAAATTTCGTGAGCCAAGTGGGATTTGTGTACTGATCATTACCACCAAGTATCATCAAGATTGGGTGAAAAAATATTTGCTGGTATTTCGAAAACTCGTAATTTCTTAGAAGCTTGGCAACCCCTCTCAATGAAAGTGCTTTTCCACAGTCTGTGCCTAGGGCTACTTGAACAGGAAACAAACCATAGAGACAAATCTGAGAACTCTTTTATTTTGTCAAGTTTCAAAGAGCTACTACAAACCATGTTGTATTTAGAGTTCCAAATTCATCTATCTATATAGGAGAGAACAGAGGAAAACCTAAATATAAGAACTGCTACTGTCGACGAACGCTTCAACCTAGAAGAAAAAAATTTTGTGAGCCAAGTGGGACTTGTGTACTGATCATTCCCACCAAGTATCATCAAGATTGGGTGAAAAAATATTTGCTGGTATTTCGGAAAATCGTTATTTCTTAGAAGTTTGGCAACCCCTCTAAATGAAAGTGCTTTCCACAGTCTGTGCCTAGGGCTACTTGAAGAGGAAACAAACCATAGAGACAAAACTGAGAACTCCTTTATTTTGTCAAGTTTAAAAGAGCTACTACAATCCATGTTGAATTTAGAGTTCCAAATTCATCTATCTATATAGGAGAGAACTGAGGGAAAACTAAATATAAAAACTGCTACTGTAGACGAAAGCTTTAACCTAGAAGAACAAAATTTGGTGAGCCAAGTGGGACTTGATTTGTGTACTGATCATTACCACCAAGTATCATCAAGATTGGGTGAAAAAATATTTGCTGTTATTTCGGAAATTCGTTATTTCTTAGAAGATTGGCAACCAATCTCAATGAAAGTGCTTTTCCACAGTCTGTGCCTAGGGCTACTTGAACAGGAAACAAACCATAGAGACAAATCTGAGAACTCCTTTATTTTGTCAAGTTTCAAAGAGCTAGTACAAACCATGTTGGATTTAGAGTTCCAAATTCATCTGTCTATATAGGAGAGATCAGAGGGAAACCTAAATATAAGAACTGCTACTGTCGACGAAAGCTTCAACCTAGAAGAACAAAATTTTGTGAGCCAAGTGGGACTTGTGTACTGATCATTACCAACAAGTATCATCAAGATTGGGTGAAAAATATTTGCTGGTATTTCGGGAACTCGTTATTTCTTAGAAGCTTGGCAAGCCTTCTAAATGAAACTGCTTTCCACAGTCTGTGCCTAGGGCTACTAGAAGAGGAAACAAACCATAGAGACAAAACTGAGAACTCCTTTATTTTGTCAAGTTTCAAAGAGCTACTACAAACCATGTTGAATTTAGAGTTCCAAATTCATCTATCTATATAGGAGAGAACAGAGGAAACCTAAATATAAAAACTGCTACTGTAGACGAAAGCTTCAAACTAGAAGAACAAAATTTCTTGAGCCAAGTGGGATTTGTGTACTGATCATTACCACCAAGTATCATCAAGATTGCTGATAAAATATTTGCTGGTATTTCGGAAACTCGTTATTTCTTAGAAGCTTGGCAACCCCTCTCATTGAAAGTGCTTTTCCACAGTCTGTGCCTAGGGCTACTTGAACAGGAAACAAACCATAGAGACAAATCTGAGAACTCCTTTATTTTGTCAAGTTTCAAAGAGCTACTACAAACCATGTTGAATTTAGAGTTCCAAATTCATCTATCTGTATAGGAGAGTACAGAGTGAAACCTAAAATTAAAAACTGCTACTGTCGACGAACGCTTCAACCTAGAAGAACAAAATTTGGTGAGCCAAGTTGGACTTGTGTACTGATCATTACCACCAAGTATTATCAAGATTGGGTGAAAAAATATTTGCTGGTATTTCGGAAACTCGTTATTTCTTAGAAGCTTGGCAACGCCTCTCAATGAAAGTGCTTTCAGAGTCTGTGCCTAGGGCTACATTAAGAGGAAACAAACCATAGAGACAAAACTTAGAACTCCTTTATATTGTCAAGTTTAAAAGAGCTACTACAAACCATGTTGAATTTAGAGTTCCAAATTCATCTATCTATATAGGAGAGAACAGAGGAAAACCTAAATATAAAAAATGCTACTGTAGACGAAAGCTTCAACCTAGAAGAACAAAATTTGGTGAGCCAAGTGGGATTTGTGTACTGATCATTACCACCATGTATCATCTAGGTTGGGGTGAAAAAATATTTGCTGGTATTTCGGAAACTCGTAATTTCTAGAAGCTTGGCAACCCTTCTCAATGAAATTGCTTTTCCACAGTCTGTGCCTTGGGCTACTTGAAGAGGAAACAAACCATAGAGACAAAACTGAGAACTCCTTTATTTTGTCAAGTTTCAAAGAGCTACTACAAACCATGTTGGATTTTATAGTTCCAAATTCATCTATCTATATAGGAGAGAACAGAGGGAAACCTAAATATACAAACTGCCACTGTAGACGAACGTTTCAACCTAGAAGGACAAAATTTGGTGAGCCAAGTATGATTTGTGTACTGATCATTACCACCAAGTATCATCAAGATTGGGTTAAAAAATATTTGCTGGTATTTTGGAAACTTGTTATTTCTTATAAACTTGACAACCCATCTCAATGAAAGTGCTTTCCACCGTCTGTGACTAGGGCTACTTGAAGGAGTAAACAAACCATAGAGACAAAACTGAGAACTCCTTTATTTTGTCAAGTTTCAAAGAGCTACTACAAACCATGTTGAATTTAGAGTTCCAAATTCATCTATCTATATAGGAGAGAAAAGTGGGAAACCTAAATATAAAAACTGCTACTGTAGACGAAAGCTTCAACAGAGAAGAACAAAATTTCGTGAGCCAAGTGGGATTTGTGTACTGATCATTACCACCAAGTATCATCAAGATTGGGTGAAAAAATATTTGCTGGTATTTCGGAAACTCGTTATTTCTTAGAAGATTGGCAACCAATCTCAATGAAAGTGCTTTTCCACAGTCTGTGCCTAGGGCTACTTGAACAGGAAACTAACCATAGAGACAAATCTGAGAACTCCTTTATTTTGTCAAGTTTCAAAGAGCTACTACAAACCATGTTGGATTTAGAGTTCCAAATTCATCTATTTATATAGGAGAGAACAGAGTGAAACCTAAATATAAAAACTGCTACTGTCGACGAACGCTTCAACCTAGAAGAACAAAATTTGGTGAGCCAAGTGGGACTTGTGTACTGATCATTACCACCAAGTATTATCAAGATTGGGTGAAAAAATATTTGCTGGTATTTCGGAAACTCGTTATTTCTTAGAAGCTTGGCAACCCCTCTCAATGTAAGTGCTTTCCACAGTCTGTGAATAGAGCTACTTTAAGAGGAAACAAACCATAGAGACAAAACTGAGAACTCCTTTATTTTGTCAAGTTTAAAAGAGCTACTACAAACCATGTTGAATTTAGAGTTCCAAATTCATCTATCTATATAGGAGAGAACAGAGGGAAACCTAAATATAAAAAATGCTACTGTAGACGAAAGCTTCAACCTAGAAGAACAAAATTTGGTGAGCCAAGTGGGATTTGTGTACTGATCATTACCACCAAGTATCATCAAGTTTGGGTGAAAAAATATATGCTGTTATTTCGGAAACTCGATATTTCTTAGAAGCTTGGCAAACCATCTCAATGAAAGTGCTTTTCCACAGTCACTTCCTAGGGCTACTTGAAAAGGAAACAAACCATAGAGACAAAACAGAGAAGTTATTTATTTTGTCAAGTTTCAAAGAGCTACTACAAACCATGATGGATTTCGAGTTCCAAATTCATCTATCTATATAGGAGAGAACAAAGGAAACCTAAATATAAAAACTGCTACTGTAGACGAATGCTTCATTCTAGAAGAACAAAATTTGTTGAGCCAAGTAGGACTTGGGTACTGATCATTACCACCAAGTATCATCAAGATTGGGTGAAAAAATATTTGCTGGTATTTCGGAAACTCGTAATTTCTTAGAAGCTTGGCAAACCCTCTCAGTGAAAGTGCTTTTCCACAGTCTGTGCCTAGGGCTACTTGAAGAGGAACCAAACCATAGAGACAAAACTGAGAACTCCTTTATTTTGTCAATTTTCAAAGAGCTACTACAAACCATGTTGGATTTAGAGTTCCAAATTCATCTATCTATATAGCAGAGAACAGAGTGAAACCTAAACATAAAAACTGCTACTGAAAACGTACGCTTCAACCGAGAAGAACAAAATTTGGTGAGCCAAGTTGGATTTGTGTACTGATCATTACCACCAATTATCATCAAGATTGGGTGAAAAAATATTTGCAGGTATTTCAGAAACTCGTTATTTCTTAGAAGTTTGGCAACCCCTCTAAATGAAAGTGCTTTCCACAGTCTGTGCCTAGGGCTACTTGAAGAGGAAACAAACCATAGAGACAAAACTGAGAACTCCTTTATTTTGTCAAGTTTCAAAGAGCTACTACAAACCATGTTGAATTTAGAGTTCCAAATTCATCTATCTATATAGGAGAGAACAGAGGGAAAACTAAATATAAAAACTGCTACTGTAGACGAAAGCTTTAACCTAGAAGAACAAAATTTGGTGAGCCAAGTGGGATTTGTGTACTGATCATTACCACCAAGTATCATCAAGATTGGGTAAAAAAATATTTGCTGGTATTTCGGAAACTCGTTATTTCTTAGAAGATTGGCAACCAATCTCAATGAAAGTGCTTTTCCACAGTCTGTGCCTAGGGCTACTTGAACAGGAAACAAACCATAGAGACAAATCTGAGAACTCCTTTATTTTGTCAAGTTTCAAAGAGCTACTACAAACCATGTTGGATTTAGAGTTCCAAATTCATCTATCTATATAGGAGAGAACAGAGGGAAACCTAAATATAAGAACTGCTACTGTCGACGAACGCTTCAACCTAGAAGAAAAAAATTTTGTGAGCCAAGTGGGACTTGTGTACTGATCATTACCACCAAGTAGGATCAAGATTGGGTGAAAAAATATTTGCTGGTATTTCGGGAACTCGTTATTTCTTAGAAGATTGGCAACCCCTCTAAATGAATGTGGTTTCCACAGTCTGTGCCTAGGGCTACTAGAAGAGGAAACAAACCATAGAGACAAAACTGAGAACTCCTTTATTTTGTCAAGTTTCAAAGAGCTACTACAAACCATGTTGAATTTAGAGTTCCAAATTCATCTATCTATATAGGAGAGAACAGAGGGAAACCTAAATATAAAAACTGCTACTGTAGACAAACGCTTCATCCTACAAGAACAAAATTTGCTAAGCCAAGTGGGATTTGTGTACTGATCATTACCACCAAGTATCATAAAGATTGGGTGAAAAAATATTTGCTGGTATTTCGGAAACTCGTTATTTCTTAGAAGCTTGGCAACCCCTCTCAATGAAAGTGCTTTTCCACAGTCTGTGCCTAGGGCTACTTTAACAGGAAACAAACCATAGAGACAAATCTGAGAACTCCTTTATTTTGTCAAGTTTCAGAGAGCTACTACAAACCATGCTGGATTTAGAGTTCCAAATTCATCTATCTATATAGGAGAGAACAGAGGGACACCTAAATATAAAAACTGATACTGTTGATGAATGCTTCATCCTAGAAGAACAAAATTTGTTGAGCCATGTGGGATTTCTGTACCGATCATTACCACCAAGTATCATCAAGTTTGGGTGAAAAAATATTTGCTGGTATTTCGGAAACTCGATATTTCTTACAAGGTTGGCAACCCATCTCAATGAAAGTGCTTTTCCACAGTCTGTTCCTAGGGCTACTTGAAGAGGAAACAAACCACAGAGACAAAACAGGGAAATTCTTTATTTTGTCAAGTTTCAAAGAGCTACTACAAACCATACTGGATTTAGAGTTCCAAATTCATCTATCTATATAGGAGAGAACAGAGGGGAACGAAATATAAAAACTGCTACTGTAGACGAATGCTTCATCCTAGAAGAACAAAATTTGCTGAGGCAAGTGGGATTAAGGTACTGATCATTACCACCAAGTATCATCAAGATTGGGTGAAAAAATATTTGCTGGTATTTCGGAAACTCGTAATTTCTTAGAAGCTTGGCAAACCCTCTGAGAGAAAGTGCTTTTCCACAGTCTGTGCCTAGGGCTAATTGAAGAGGAAACACACCATAGAGACAAAAGTGAGAACTCCTTTATTTTGTCAAGTTTCAAAGAGCTACTACAAACCATGTTGGATTTAGACTTCCAAATTCATCTATCTATATTGGAGAGAACAGTGGGAAACCTAAATATAAAAACTGCTACTGTCGAAGAACGCTTCAACCTAGAAGAACAAAATTTGGTGAGCCAAGTGGGATTTGTGTACTGATCATTACCACCAAGTATTATCAAGATTGGGTGAAAAAATATTGGCTGGTATTTCGGAAACTCGTTATTTCGTAGAAGCTTGGCAACCCCTCTCAATGAAAGTGCTTTCCACAGTCTGTGCCTAGGGCTACTTGAAGAAGAAACAAACCATAGAGACAAAACTGAGAACTCCTTTATTTTGTCAAGTTTCAAAGAGCTACTACAAACCATGTTGAATTTAGAGTTCCAAATTCATCTATCTATATAGGAGAAAACAGAGGGAAACCTAAATATAAAAACTGCTACTGTAGACGAAAGCTTCAAACTCGAAGAACAAAATTTCGTGAGCCAAGTGGGATTTGTGTACTGATCATTACCACCAAGTATCATCAAGATTGGGTGAAAAAATATTTGCTGGTATTTCGGAAACTCGTTATTTCTTAGAAGATTGGCAACCAATCTCAATGAAAGTGCTTTTCCACAGTCTGTGCCTAGGGCTACTTGAACAGGAAACAAACCATAGAGACAAATCTGAGAACTCCTTTATTTTGTCAAGTTTCAAAGAGCTACTACAAACCATGTTGGATTTAGAGTTCCAAATTCATCTGTCTATATAGGAGAGAACAGAGGGAAACCTAAATATAAGAACTGCTACTGTCGACGAACGCTTCAACCTAGAAGAAAAAAATTTTGTGAGCCAAGTGGGACTTGTGTACTGATCATTACCACCAAGTATCATCAAGATTGGGTGAAAAAATATTTGCTGGTATTTCGGGAACTCGTTATTTCTTAGAAGCTTGGCAAGCCTTCTAAATGAAACTGCTTTCCACAGTCTGTGCCTAGGGCTACTAGAAGAGGAAACAAACCATAGAGACAAAACTGAGAACTCCTTTATTTTGTCAAGTTTCAAAGAGCTACTACAAACCATGTTGAATTTAGAGTTCCAAATTCATCTATCTATATAGGAGAGAACAGAGGGAAACCTAAATATAAAAACTGCTACTGTAGACGAAAGCTTCAAACTCGAAGAACAAAATTTCGTGAGCCAAGTGGGATTTGTGTACTGATCATTACCACCAAGTATCATCAAGATTGGGTGAAAAAATATTTGCTGGTATTTCGAAAACTCGTAATTTCTTAGAAGCTTGGCAACCCCTCTCAATGAAAGTGCTTTTCCACAGTCTGTGCCTAGGGCTACTTTAAGAGGAAACAAACCATAGAGACAAATCTGAGAACTCTTTTATTTTGTCATGTTTCAAAGAGCTACTACAAACCATGTTGAATTTAGAGTTCCAAATTCATCTATCTATATAGGAGAGAACAGAGGAAAACCTAAATATAAGAACTGCTACTGTCGACGAACGCTTCAACCTAGAAGAAAAAAATTTTGTGAGCCAAGTGGGACTTGTGTACTGATCATTACCACCAAGTATCATCAAGATTGGGTGAAAAAATATTTGCTGGTATTTCGGAAAATCGTTATTTCTTAGAAGTTTGGCAACCCCTCTAAATGAAAGTGCTTTCCACAGTCTGTGCCTAGGGCTACTTGAAGAGGAAACAAACCATAGAGACAAAACTGAGAACTCCTTTATTTTGTCAAGTTTAAAAGAGCTACTACAAACCATGTTGAATTTAGAGTTCCAAATTCATCTATCTATATAGGAGAGAACAGAGGGAAAACTAAATATAAAAACTGCTACTGTAGACGAAAGCTTTAACCTAGAAGAACAAAATTTGGTGAGCCAAGTGGGATTTGTGTACTGATCATTACCACCAAGTATCATCAAGATTGGGTGAAAAAATATTTGCTGGTATTTCGGAAACTCGTTATTTCTTAGAAGATTGGCAACCAATCTCAATGAAAGTGCTTTTCCACAGTCTGTGCCTAGGGCTACTTGAACAGGAAACAAACCATAGAGACAAATCTGAGAACTCCTTTATTTTGTCAAGTTTCAAAGAGCTACTACAAACCATGTTGGATTTAGAGTTCCAAATTCATCTGTCTATATAGGAGAGAACAGAGGGAAACCTAAATATAAGAACTGCTACTGTCGACGAACGCTTCAACCTAGAAGAAAAAAATTTTGTGAGCCAAGTGGGACTTGTGTACTGATCATTACCACCAAGTATCATCAAGATTGGGTGAAAAAATATTTGCTGGTATTTCGGGAACTCGTTATTTCTTAGAAGCTTGGCAAGCCTTCTAAATGAAACTGCTTTCCACAGTCTGTGCCTAGGGCTACTAGAAGAGGAAACAAACCATAGAGACAAAACTGAGAACTCCTTTATTTTGTCAAGTTTCAAAGAGCTACTACAAACCATGTTGAATTTAGAGTTCCAAATTCATCTATCTATATAGGAGAGAACAGAGGGAAACCTAAATATAAAAACTGCTACTGTAGACGAAAGCTTCAAACTAGAAGAACAAAATTTCTTGAGCCAAGTGGGATTTGTGTACTGATCATTACCACCAAGTATCATCAAGATTGCTGATAAAATATTTGCTGGTATTTCGGAAACTCGTTATTTCTTAGAAGCTTGGCAACCCCTCTATTGAAAGTGCTTTTCCACAGTCTGTGCCTAGGGCTACTTGAACAGGAAACAAACCATAGAGACAAATCTGAGAACTCCTTTATTTTGTCAAGTTTCAAAGAGCTACTACAAACCATGTTGGATTTAGAGTTCCAAATTCATCTATCTGTATAGGAGAGTACAGAGTGAAACCTAAATATAAAAACTGCTACTGTCGACGAACGCTTCAACCTAGAAGAACAAAATTTGGTGAGCCAAGTTGGACTTGTGTACTGATCATTACCACCAAGTATTATCAAGATTGGGTGAAAAAATATTTGCTGGTATTTCGGAAACTCGTTATTTCTTAGAAGCTTGGCAACGCCTCTCAATGAAAGTGCTTTCCAGAGTCTGTGCCTAGGGCTACATTAAGAGGAAACAAACCATAGAGACAAAACTTAGAACTCCTTTATATTGTCAAGTTTAAAAGAGCTACTACAAACCATGTTGAATTTAGAGTTCCAAATTCATCTATCTATATAGGAGAGAACAGAGGGAAACCTAAATATAAAAAATGCTACTGTAGACGAAAGCTTCAACCTAGAAGAACAAAATTTGGTGATCCAAGTGGGATTTGTGTACTGATCATTACCACCAAGTATCATCAAGTTTGGGTGAAAAAACATTTGCTGGTATTTCGGAAACTCGATATTTCTTAGAAGCTAAGCAACCCATCTCAATGAAAGTGCTTTTCCACTGTCTGTTCCTAGGGCTACTTGAAGAGGAAACAAACCATAGAGACAAAACAGGGAAGTTCTTTATTTTGTCAAGTTTCAAAGAGCTACTACAAACCATGCTGGATTTAGAGTTCCAAATTCATCTATCTATATAGGAGAGAAGAGAGGGGAACGAAATATAAAAACTGCTACTGTAGACGAACGTTTCAACCTAGAAGAACAAAATTTGGTGAGCCAAGTATGATTTGTGTACTGATCATTACCACCAAGTATCATCAAGATTGGGTTAAAAAATATTTGCTGGTATTTCGGAAACTTGTTATTTCTTATAAACTTGACAACCCATCTCAATGAAAGTGCTTTCCACCGTCTGTGACTAGGGCTACTTGAAGAGTAAACAAACCATAGAGACAAAAGTGAGAACTCCTTCATTTTGTCAAGTTTCAAAGAGCTACTACAAACCATGTTGAATTTAGAGTTCCAAATTCATCTATCTATATAGGAGAGAAAAGAGGGAAACCTAAATATAAAAACTGCTACTGTAGACGAAAGCTTCAAACTAGAAGAACAAAATTTCGTGAGCCAAGTGGGATTTGTGTACTGATCATTACCACCAAGTATCATCAAGATTGGGTGAAAAAATATTTGTTGGTATTTCGGAAACTCGTTATTTCTTAGAAGATTGGCAACCAATCTCAATGAAAGTGCTTTTCCACAGTCTGTGCCTAGGGCTACTTGAACAGGAAACAAACCATAGAGACAAATCTGAGAACTCCTTTATTTTGTCAAGTTTCAAAGAGCTACTACAAACCATGTTGGATTTAGAGTTCCAAATTCATCTATTTATATAGGAGAGAACAGAGTGAAACCTAAATATAAAAACTGCTACTGTCGACGAACGCTTCAACCTAGAAGAACAAAATTTGGTGAGCCAAGTGGGACTTGTGTACTGATCATTACCACCAAGTATTATCAAGATTGGGTGAAAAAATATTTGCTGGTATTTCGGAAACTCGTTATTTCTTAGAAGATTGGCAACCCCTCTCAATGAAAGTGCTTTCCACAGTCTGTGAATAGAGCTACTTTAAGAGGAAACAAACCATAGAGACAAAACTGAGAACTCCTTTATTTTGTCAAGTTTCAAAGAGCTACTACAAACCATGTTGAATTTAGAGTTCCAAATTCATCTATCTATATAGGAGAGAACAGAGGGATACCTAAATATAAAAACTGCTACTGTAGACGAATGCTTCATCCTAGAAGAACAAAATTTGTTGAGCCAAGTAGGACTTGGGTACTGATCATTACCACCAAGTATCATCAAGATTGGGTGAAAAAATATTTGCTGGTATTTCGGAAACTCGTAATTTCTTAGAAGCTTGGCAAACCATCTCAATGAAAGTGCTTTTTACAGTCTCTTCCTAGGGCTACTTGAAAAGGAAACAAACCATAGAGACAAAACAGAGAAGTTCTTTATTTTGTCAAGTTTCAAAGAGCTACTACAAACCATGTTTGGATTTAGAGTTCCAATTTCATCTATCTATATAGGTGAGAACAGAGGGAAACCTAAATATAAAAACTGCTACTGTAGAAGAACGCTTCAACGTAGAAGAACAAAATTTGGTGAGCCAAGTGGGATTTGTGTACTGATCATTACCACCATGTATCATCAAGATTGGGTGAAAAAATATTTGCTGGTATTTCGGAAACTCGTTATTTCTTAAAAGCTTGGCAACCCATCTCAATGAAAGTGCTTTTCCACAGTTTGTGCCTAGGGATACTTGAAGTGGAGACAAACCATAAAGAAAAATCTGAGAACTCCTTTATTTTGTCAAGTTTCAAAGAGCTACTACAAACCATGTTGGATTTAGAGTTCCAAATTCATCTATCTGTATAGGAGAGTACAGAGTGAAACCTAAAATTAAAAACTGCTACTGTCGACGAACGCTTCAACCTAGAAGAACAAAATTTGGTGAGCCAAGTTGGACTTGTGTACTGATCATTACCACCAAGTATTATCAAGATTGGGTGAAAAAATATTTGCTGGTATTTCGGAAACTCGTTATTTCTTAGGAAGCTTGGCAACGCCTCTCAATGAAAGTGCTTTCCAGAGTCTGTGCCTAGGGCTACATTAAGAGGAAACAAACCATAGAGACAAAACTTAGAACTCCTTTATATTGTCAAGTTTAAAAGAGCTACTACAAACCATGTTGAATTTAGAGTTCCAAATTCATCTATCTATATAGGAGAGAACAGAGGGAAACCTAAATATAAAAAATGCTACTGTAGACGAAAGCTTCAACCTAGAAGAACAAAATTTGGTGAGCCAAGTGGGATTTGTGTACTGATCATTACCACCAAGTATCATCAAGTTTGGGTGAAAAAATATTTGCTGGTATTTCGGAAACTCGATATTTCTTAGAAGCTAAGCAACCCATCTCAATGAAAGTGCTTTTCCACTGTCTGTTCCTAGGGCTACTTGAAGAGGAAACAAACCATAGAGACAAAACAGGGAAGTTCTTTATTTTGTCAAGTTTCAAAGAGCTACTACAAACCATGCTGGATTTAGAGTTCCAAATTCATCTATCTATATAGGAGAGAAGAGAGGGGAACGAAATATAAAAACTGCTACTGTAGACGAACGTTTCAACCTAGAAGAACAAAATTTGGTGAGCCAAGTATGATTTGTGTACTGATCATTACCACCAAGTATCATCAAGATTGGGTTAAAAAATATTTGCTGGTATTTCGGAAACTTGTTATTTCTTATAAACTTGACAACCCATCTCAATGAAAGTGCTTTCCACCGTCTGTGACTAGGGCTACTTGAAGAGTAAACAAACCATAGAGACAAAAGTGAGAACTCCTTCATTTTGTCAAGTTTCAAAGAGCTACTACAAACCATGTTGAATTTAGAGTTCCAAATTCATCTATCTATATAGGAGAGAAAAGAGGGAAACCTAAATATAAAAACTGCTACTGTAGACGAAAGCTTCAAACTAGAAGAACAAAATTTCGTGAGCCAAGTGGGATTTGTGTACTGATCATTACCACCAAGTATCATCAAGATTGGGTGAAAAAATATTTGTTGGTATTTCGAAAACTCGTTATTTCTTAGAAGATTGGCAACCAATCTCAATGAAAGTGCTTTTCCACAGTCTGTGCCTAGGGCTACTTGAACAGGAAACAAACCATAGAGACAAATCTGAGAACTCCTTTATTTTGTCAAGTTTCAAAGAGCTACTACAAACCATGTTGGATTTAGAGTTCCAAATTCATCTATTTATATAGGAGAGAACAGAGTGAAACCTAAATATAAAAACTGCTACTGTCGACGAACGCTTCAACCTAGAAGAACAAAATTTGGTGAGCCAAGTGGGACTTGTGTACTGATCATTACCACCAAGTATTATCAAGATTGGGTGAAAAAATATTTGCTGGTATTTCGGAAACTCGTTATTTCTTAGAAGATTGGCAACCCCTCTCAATGAAAGTGCTTTCCACAGTCTGTGAATAGAGCTACTTTAAGAGGAAACAAACCATAGAGACAAAACTGAGAACTCCTTTATTTTGTCAAGTTTAAAAGAGCTACTACAAACCATGTTGAATTTAGAGTTCCAAATTCATCTATCTATATAGGAGAGAACAGAGGGAAACCTAAATATAAAAACTGCTACTGTAGACGAATGCTTCATCCTAGAAGAACAAAATTTGTTGAGCCAAGTAGGACTTGGGTACTGATCATTACCACCAAGTATCATCAAGATTGGGTGAAAAAATATTTGCTGGTATTTCGGAAACTCGTAATTTCTTAGAAGCTTGGCAAACCATCTCAATGAAAGTGCTTTTTACAGTCTCTTCCTAGGGCTACTTGAAAAGGAAACAAACCATAGAGACAAAACAGAGAAGTTCTTTATTTTGTCAAGTTTCAAAGAGCTACTACAAACCATGTTTGGATTTAGAGTTCCAATTTCATCTATCTATATAGGTGAGAACAGAGGGAAACCTAAATATAAAAACTGCTACTGTAGAAGAACGCTTCAACGTAGAAGAACAAAATTTGGTGAGCCAAGTGGGATTTGTGTACTGATCATTACCACCATGTATCATCAAGATTGGGTGAAAAAATATTTGCTGGTATTTCGGAAACTCGTTATTTCTTAAAAGCTTGGCAACCCATCTCAATGAAAGTGCTTTTCCACAGTTTGTGCCTAGGGATACTTGAAGTGGAGACAAACCATAAAGAAAAATCTGAGAACTCCTTTATTTTGTCAAGTTTCAAAGAGCTACTACAAACCATGTTGGATTTAGAGTTCCAAATTCATCTATCTATATATGAGAGAACAGAGGGAAACCTAAATATAAAAACTGCTACTGTAGACGAACTCTTCAACGTAGAAGAACAAAATTTGGTAAGCCAAGTGGGATTTGTGTACTGATCATTACCACCAAGTATCACCAAGATTGGGTAAAAAAATATTTGCTTGTATTTCGGAAACTCGTTATTTCTTAGAAGCTTGGCAACCCCTCTCAATGAAAGTGCTTTTCCACAGTCTGTGCCTAGGGCTACTTGAAGAGGAAACAAACCATAGAGACAAATGTGAGAACTCCTTTATTTTGTCATGTTTCAAAGAGCTACTACAAACCCTGTTGGATTTAGAGTTCCAAATTCATCTATCAATATAATAGAGAACAGAGGGAAACCTAAATATAAAAACTGCTACTGTAGACGAATGCTTCATCCTAGAAGAACAAAATTTGGTGAGCCAAGTGGGATTTTTTTACTGATCATTACCACCAAGTATCATCAAGTTTGGGTGAAAAAAATATTTGCTGGTATTTCGGAAACTCGATATTTCTTAGAAACTTGGCAACCCCTCTCAATGAAAGTGCTTTTCCACAGTCTGTTCCTAGGGCTACTTGAAAAGGAAACAAACCATAGAGACAAAACAGAGAAGTTCTTTATTTTGTCAAGTTTCAAAGAGCTACTACAAACCATGCTGGATTTAGAGTTCCAAATTCATCTATCTATATAGGAGAGAACAGAGGGGAACCTAAATACAAAAACTGCTACTGTAGACGAATGCTTCATCCTAGAAGAACAAAATTTGGTGAGCCAAGTGGGATTTGCCTACTGATCATTACCACCAAGTATCATCAAGATTGGGTGAAAAAATATTTGCTGGTATTTCGGAAACTCGTAATTCCTTAGAAGTTTGGCAAACCCTCTCAGTGAAAGTGCTTTTCCACAGTCTGTGCCTAGGGCTACTTGAAGAGGAACCAAACCATAGAGACAAAACTGAGAACTCCTTTATTTTGTCAAGTTTCAAAGAGCTACTACAAATCATGTTGGATTTAGAGTTCCAAATTCATCTATCTATATAGCAGAGAACAGAGTGAAACCTAAACATAAAAACTGCTACTGAAAACGTACGCTTCAACCTAGAAGAACTACATTTGGTGAGCCAAGTGGGATTTGTGTACTGATAATTAGCACCAAGTATCATCAAGATTGGGTGAAGAAATATTTGCTGGTATTTCGGAAACTCGTTATTTCTTAGAAGCTTGGCAACCCCTCTCAATGAAAGTGCTTTACCACAGTCTGTGCCTAGGGCTAATTGAAGAGGAAACAAAACATAAAGACAAAACTGAGAACTCCTTTATTTTGTCAATTTCAAAGAGCTACTACAAAGCATGTTGGATTTAGAGTTCCAAATTCATCTATCTAAATAGGAGAGAACAGAGGGAAACGTAATATAAAAACTGCTACTGTAGACGAACGCTTCAACCTAGAAGAAGAAAATTTGGTGAGCTAAGTGGGATTTGTGTACCGATCATTACCACCAAGTATCATCAAGATTGGGTGAAAAAATATTTGCTGGTATTTTGGACACTCGTAATTTCTTAGAAGCATGGCAACCCCTCTCAATGAAAGTGCTCTTCCACAGTCTGTGCCTCGGGCTACTTGAAGAGGAAACAAACCATAGAGACAAAACTGAGAACTCCTTTATTTTGTCAAGTTTCAGAGAGCTACTACAAACCATGCTGGATTTAGAGGTCCAAATTTATCTATCTATATAGGAGAGAACAGAGGGACACCTAAATATAAAAACTGCTACTGTTGACGAATGCTTCATCCTAGAAGAACAAAATTTTTTGAGCCAAGTGGGATTTTTGTACTGATCATTACCACCAAGTATCATCAAGTTTGGGTGAAAAAATATTTGCTGGTATTTCGGAAACTCGATATTTCTTAGAAGCTTGGCAACCCATCTCAATGAAAGTGCTTTTCCACAGTCTGTTCCTAGGGCTACTTGAAGAGGAAACACCCACAGAGACAAAACAGGAAAATTCTTTATTTTGTCAAGTTTCAAAGAGCTACTACAAACCATACTGGATTTAGAGTTCCAAATTCATCTATCTATATAAGAGAGAACAGAGGGGAACGAAATATAAAAACTGCTACTGTAGACGAATGCTTCATCCTAGAAAAACAAAATCTGGTGAGGCAAGTGGGATTTGGGTACTGATCATTACCACCAAGTATCATCAAGATTGGGTGAAAAAATATTTGCTGGTATTTCGGAAACTCGTAATTTCTTAGAAGCTTGGCAAACCCTCTCAGTGAAAGTGCTTTTCCACAGTCTGTGCCTAGGGCTACTTGAAGAGGAAACACACCATAGAGACAAAACTGAGAACTCCTTTATTTTGTCAAGTTTCAAAGAGCTACTACAAACCATGTTGGATTTAGAGTTCCAAATTCATCTATCTATATAGGAGAGAACAGAGGGAAACCTAAATATAAAAATTGCTACTGTAGAAGAACGCTTCAACCTAGAAGAACAAAATTTGGTGAGACAAGTGGGATTTGTGTACTGATCATTACCTCCAAGTATCATCAAGTTTGGGTAAAAAAAAATTGCTTGTATTTCGGAAACTTGTTATTTCTTAGAAGCTTGGCAACCCATCTCAATGAAAGTGCTTTTCCACAGTCTGTGCCTAGGGCTACTTGAAGAGGAAACAAACCAGAGAGAAAAATCTGAGAACTCCTTTATTTTGTCAAGTTTCAAAAAGCTACTACAAACCATGTTGGATTTAGAGTTCCAAATTCATCTATCTATATAGGAGAGAACAGAGAGAATCCTAAATATAAAAACTGCTACTATAGACGAACGCTTCAACATAGGAGAACAAAATTTGGTGAGCCAAGTGGGATTTGTGTACTGATCATTACCACCAAGTATCATCAAGATTGGGTGAAAAAATATTTGCTGGTATTTCGGAAACTCGTTCTTTCTTAGAAGCTTGGCAACCCCTCTCAATGAAAGTGCTTTTCCACAGTCTGTGCCTAGGGCTACTTGAAGAGGAAACAAACCGTAGAGACAAATCTGAGAACTCCTTTATTTTGTCAAGTTTCAAAGAGCTACTACAAACCATGTTGGATTTAGAGTTCCAAATTCATCTATCTATATATGAGAGAACAGAGGGAAACCTAAATATAAAAACTGCTACTGTAGACAAACGCTTCAACCTAGAAGAACAAAATTTGCTAAGCCAAGTGGGATTTGTGTACTGATCATTACCACCAAGTATCATCAAGATTGGGAGAAAAAATATTTCATGGCATTTCGGAAACTCGTTATTTCTTAGAAGCTTGGCAACCCCTCTCAATGAAAGTGCTTTTCCACAGTCTGTGCCTAGGGCTACTTAAAGAGGAAACAAACCATAGAGACAAATCTGAGAACTCCTTTATTTTGTCAAGTTTCAAATAGCTACTACAAACCATGTTGGATTTAGAGTTCCAAATTCATCTATCTATATAGGAGAGAACAGAGGGAAACCTAAATATAAAAACTGCTACTGAAGACGAATGCTTCATACTAGAAGAACAAAATTTGGTGAGAAAAGTGGGATTTTTGTACTGATCATTACCACTAAGTATCATCAAGTTTAATTGAAAAAATATTTTCTGGTATTTCGGAAACTCGATATTTCTTAGAAGCTTGGCAAACCCTCTCAGTGAAAGTGCTTTTCCACAGTCTGTGCCTAGTGCTACTTTAAGAGGAAACAAAATATAAAGACAAAACTGAGAACTCCATTATTTTGTCAAGTTTCAAAGAGCTACTACAAAGCATGTTGGATTTAGAGTTCCAAATTCATCTATCTATATAGGAGAGAACAAAGAAAAACCTAAACATACAAACTGCTACTGTAGACGAACGTTTCAACCTAGAAGAAGAAAATTTGGTGAGCCAAGTGGGATTTGTGTACTGATCATTACCACCAAGTATCATCAAGATTGGGTTAAAAAATATTTGCTGGTATTTCGGAAACTTCTTATTTCTTATAAGCTTGGCAACCCATCTCAATGAAAGTGCTTTCCACCGTCTGTGACTAGGGCTACTTGAAGAGTAAACAAACCATGGAGACAAAACTGAGAACTCCTTTATTTTGTCAAGTTTCAAAGAGCTACTACAAACCATGTTGGATTTAGAGTTTCAAATTTATCTATCTATATAGGAGAGAACAGAGGGAAACCTAAATATAAAAACTGCTACTGTAGACGAACACTTCAACCTAGAAAAACAAAATTTGGTGAGCCAAGTGGGATTTGTGTACTGATCATTACCACCAAGTACCATCAAGATTGGGTGAAAAAATATTTGCTGGTATTTCGGACACTCGTAATTTCTTAGAAGCTTGGCAACCCATCTCAATAAAAGTGCTCTTCCACAGTCTGTGCCTAGGGCTACTTGAAGAGGAAACAAACCATAGAGACAAAACTGAGAACTCCTTTATTTTGTCAAGTTTCAGAGAGCTACTACAAACCATGCTGGATTTAGAGTTCCAAATTCATCTATCTATATAGGAGAGAACAGAGGGACACCTAAATATAAAAACTGCTACTGTTGATGAATGCTTCATTCTAGAAGAACAAAATTTGTTGAGCCAAGTGGGATTTTTGTACCGATCATTACCACCAAGTATCATCAAGTTTGGGTGAAAAAATATTTGCTGGTATTTCGGAAACTCGATATTTCTTAGAAGCTTGGCAACCCATCTCAATGAAAGTGCTTTTACACAGTCTGTTCCTAGGGCTACTTGAAGAGGAAACAAACCACAGAGACAAAACAGGGAAATTCTTTATTTTTTCAAGTTTCAAAGAGCTACTACAAACCATACTGGATTTAGAGTTCCAAATTTATCTATCTATATAGGAGAGAACAGAGGGGAACGAAATATAAAAACTGCTACTGTAGACGAATGCTTCATCCTAGAAGAACAAAATTTGCTGAGGCAAGTGGAATTTGGGTACTGATCATTAACACCAAGTATCATCAAGATTGGGTGAAAAAATATTTGCTGGTATTTCGGAAACTCGTAATTTCTTAGAAGCTTGGCAAACCCTCTCAGAGAAAGTGCTTTTCCACAGTCTGTGCCTAGGGCTACTTGAAGAAGAAACAAACCAGAGAGAAAAATCTGAGAACTTCTTTATTTTGTCAAGTTTCAAAGAGCTACTACAAACCATGTTGGATTTAGAGTTCCAAATTCATCTATCTATATAGGAGAGAACAGAGGGGAACGAAACATAAAAACTCCTACTGTAGACGAATGCTTCATCCTAGAAGAACAAAATTTGGTGAGCCAAGTGGGATTTGTGTACTGATCATTACCAACAAGTATCATCAGGATTGGGAGAAAAAATAATTGCTGGTATTTTGGAAACTCGTTATTTCTTAGAAGCTTGGAAACCAATCTCAATGAAAGTGCTTTCCACAGTCTGTGCCTAGGGCTAATAGAAGAGGAAACAATCCATAGAGACAAAACTGAGAACTCCTTTATTTTGTCAAGTTTCAAAGAGCTACTACAAACCATGTTGAACTTAGAGTTCCAAATTCATCTATCTATATAGGGGAGAACAGAGGGAAACCTAAATATAAAAACTGCTACTGTAGACGAAAGCTTCAAACTAGAAGAACAAAATTTCGTGAGCCAAGTGGGATTTGTGTACTGATCATTACAAAAAAGTATCTTCAAATTTGGGTGAAAAAATATTTGCTGGTATTTCCTAAACTCCTTATTTCTGAGAAGCTTGGCAACCCATCTCAATGAAAGTGCTTTTCCTCAGTCTGTGCCTAGGGCTACTTGAAGAGGAAACAAACCATAGAGACAAAACTGAGAACTCCTTTATTTTGTCAAGTTTCAAAGAGCTACTACAAATCATGTTGGATTTAGAGTTCCAAATTCATCTATCTATATAGGAGAGAACAGAGGGAAACGTAAATATAAAAACTGCTAATGTAGACGAACGCTTCAACCTAGAAGAACAAAATTTGGTGAGCCAAGTGGGATTTGTGTACTGATCATTACCACCAAGTATCATCAGGATTGGGAGAAAAAATATTTGCTGGTATTTCGGAAACTCGTTATTTCTTAGAAGCTTTGCTACACCTCTCAATGAAAGTGCTTTTCCACAGTCTGTGCCTAGGGCTACTTGAAGAGGAAACAAACCATAGAGACAAATCTGAGAACACCTTTATTTTTTCAAGTTTCAAAGAGCTACTACAAACCATGTTGGATTTAGAGTTCCAAATTCATCTATCTATATAGGAGAGAACAGAGGGGAACGAAATATAAAAACTGCTACTGTAGACGAATGCTTCATCCTAGAAGAACAAAATTTGGTGAGCCAAGTGGGATTTGTGTACTGATCATTACCACCAAGTATCATCAAGATTGGGTGAAAAAATATTTGCTGGTATTTCGGAAACTCGTTATTTCTTAGAAGCTTGGAAACCCCTTTCAATGAAAGTGCTTTTCCACAGTCTGTGCCTAGGGCTACTTGAAGAGGAAACAAACTATAGAGAAAAATCTGAGTACTCCTTTATTTTGTCAAGCTTAAGAGCTACTACAAACCATGTTGGATTTAGAGTTCCAAATTCATCTATCTATATGGGAGAGAACAGAGTGAAACCTAAATATAAAAACTGCTACTGTACACGAACGCTTCAACCTAGAAGAACAAAATTTGGTGAGCCAAGTGGGATTTGTGTACTGATCATTCGCAACAAGTATCATCAAGATTGGGTAAAAAAATATTTGCTGGTATTTCGGAAACTCGTTCTTTCTTAGAAGCTTGGCAACCCCTCTCAATGAAAGTGCTTTTCCACTGTCTGTGCCTAGGGCTACATGAAGAGGAAACAAACCATAGAGACAAAACTGAGAACTCCTTTATTTTGTCAATTTCAAAGAGCTACTACAAATCATGTTGGATTTAGAGTTCCAAATTCTTCTATCTATATATGAGAAAACAGAGTGATACCTAAATATAAAAACTGCTACTGTCGACGAACGCTTCAACCTAGAAGAACAAAATTTGGTGAGCCAAGTGGGATTTGTGTACTGAACATTACCACCAAGTATTATCAAGATTGGGTGAAAAAATATTTGCTGGTATTTCGGAAACTCGTTATTTCGTAGAAGCTTGGCAACCAATCTCAATGAAAGTGCTTTCCACAGTCTGTGCCTAGGGCTAAAAGAAGAGGAAACAATCCATAGAGACAAAACTGAGAACTCCTTTATTTTGTCAAGTTTCAAAGAGCTACTTCAAACCATGTTGAACTTAGAGTTCCAAATTCATCTATCTATATAGGAGAGAACAGAGGGAAACCTAAATATAAAAACTGTTACTGTACACGAAAGCTTCAAACTAGAAGAACAAAATTTCGTGAGCCAAGTGGGATTTGTGTACTGATCATTACAACAAAGTATCATCAAATTTGGGTGAAAAAATATTTGCTGGTATTTCCTAAACTCCTTATTTCTGTGAAGCTTGGCAACCCATCTCAATGAAAGTGCTTTTCCACAGTCTGTGCCTAGGTCTACTTGAAGAGGAAACAAACCATAGGGACAAAACTGAGAACTCCTTTATTTTGTCAAGTTTCAAAGAGCTACTACAAACCATGTTGGATTTAGAGTTCCAAATTCATCTATCTATATAGGAGAGAACAGAGGGAAACCTAAATATAAAAACTGCTAATGTAGACGAACGCTTCAACCTAGAAGAACAAAATTTGGTGAGCCAAGTGGGATTTGTGTACTGATCATTAGCACCAAGTATCATCAAGATTGGGTGAAAAAATATTTGCTGGTATTTCGGAAACTCGTTATTTCTTAGAAGCTTTGCGACACCTCTCAATGAAAGTGCTTTTCCACAGTCTGTGCCTAGGGCTACTTGAAGAGGAAACAATCCATAGAGACAAATCTAAGAAATCCTTTATTTTGTCAAGTTTCAAAGAGCTACTACAAACCATGTTGGATTTAGAGTTCCAAATTCATCTATCTATATAGGAGAGAACAGAGGGAAACCTAAATATAAAAACTGCTACTGTAGACGAACGCTTCAACCTAGAAGAACAAAATTTGCTAAGCTAAGTGGTGTTTGTGTACTGATCATTAACACCAAGTATTATCAAGATTGGGTGAAAAAATATTTGATGGTATTTCGGAAACTCGTTATTTCTTAGAAGCTTGGCAACCCCTCTCAATGAAAGTGCTTTTCCACAGTCTGTGCCTAGGGCTACTTGAAAAGAAAACAAACCATAGAGACAAATCTGAGAACTCCTTTATTTTGTCAAGTTTCAAATAGCTACTACAAACCATGTTGGATTTAGAGTTCCAAATTCATCTATCTATATAGGAGAGAACAGAGAGAAACCTAAATATAAAAACTGCTACTGAAGACGAATGCTTCATACTAGAAAAACAAAATTTGGTGAGCCAAGTGGGATTTTTGTACTGATCATTACCACCAAGTATCATCAAGATTGGGTGAAAAAATATTTGATGGTATTTCGGAAACTCGATATTTCTTAGAAGCTTGGCAAACCCTCTCAGTGAAAGTGCTTTTCCACAGTCTGTGCCTAGGGCTACTTGAAGAGGAACCAAACCATAGAGACAAAACTGAGAACTCCTTTATTTTGTCAAGTTTCAAGGAGCTACTACAAAGCATGTTGGATTTAGAGTTCCAAATTCATCTATCTATATAGGAGAGAACAGAGTGAAACCTAAACATAAAAACTGCTACTGAAAACGTACGCTTCAACCTAGAAGAACAAAATTTGGTGAGCCAAGTGGGATTTTTGTACTGATCATTACCACCAAGTATCATCAAGATTGGGTGAAAAAATCTTTGCTGGTATTTAGGAAACTCGTTATTTCTTAGATACTTGGCAACCCATCTCAATGAAAGTGCTTTTCCACAGTCTGTGCCTAGGGCTACTTGAAGAGGAAACAAACCATAGAGACAAAACTGAGAACTCCTTTATTTTGTCAAGTTTCAAAGAGCTACTAAAAACCATGTTGGATTTAGAGTTCCAAATTCATCTATCTATATAGGAGAGAACAGAGGGAAACCTAAATATAAAAACTGCTACTGTACACGAATGCTTCATCCTAGAAGAACAAAATTTGGTGAGCCAAGTGGGATTTGTGTGCTGATCATTACCACCAAGTATCAACAAGTTTGAGTGAAAAAATATTTGCTGGTATTTCGGAAACTCGATATTTCTTAGAAGCTTGGCAACCCATCTCAATGAAAGTGTTTTTCCACAGTCTGTTCCTAGGGCTACTTGAAGAGGAAACAAACCAGAGAGACAAAACTGAGAACTCCTTGATTTTGTCAAGTTTCAAATAGCTACTACAAACCATGTTGGATTTAGAGTTCCAAATTCATCTATCTATATAGGAGAGAACAGAGGGAAATCTAAATATAAAAACTGCTACTGTAGACGAACGTTTCAACCTAGAAGAAGAAAATTTGGTGAGCCAAGTGTGATTTGTGTACTGATCATTACCACCAAGTATCATCAAGATTGGGTTAAAAAATATTTGCTGCTATTTCGGAAGCTTGTTATTTCTTATAAGCTTGGCAACCCATCTCAATGAAAGTGCTTTCCACCGTCTGTGACTAGGGCTACTTGAAGAGTAAACAAACCATAGAGACAAAACTGAGAACTCCTTTATTTTGTCAAGTTTCAAAGAGCTACTACAAACCATGTTGGATTTAGAGTTTCAAATTTATCTATCTATATAGGAGAGAACAGAGGGAAACCTAAATATAAAAACTGCTACAGTAGACGAACACTTCATCCTAGAAAAACAAAATTTGGTGAGCCAAGTGGGATTTGTTTACTGATCATTACCACAAAGTACCATCAAGATTGGGTGAAGAAATATTTGCTGGTATTTCGGACACTCGTAATTTCTTAGAAGCTTGGCAACCCCTCTCAATGAAAGTGCTCTTCCACAGACTGTGCCTAGGGCTACTTGAAGAGGAAACAAACCATAGAGACAAAACTGAGAACTCCTTTATTTTGTAAAGTTTCAGAGAGCTACTACAAACCATGCTGGATTTAGAGTTCCAAATTCATCTATCTCTATAGGAGAGAACAGAGGGACACCCAAATATAAAAACTGCTACTGTTGACGAATGCTTCATCCTAGAAGAACAAAATTTGTTGAGGAAAGTGGGATTTTTGTACTGATCATTACCACCAAGTATCATCAAGTTTGGGTGAAAAAATATTTGCTGGTATTTCGGAAACTCGATATTTCTTAGAAGCTTGGACACCCATCTCAAGAAGAACAAAATTTGGTGAGGGAAGTGGAATTTGGGTACTGATCATTACCACCAAGTATCATCAAGATTGGGTGAAAAAATATTTGCTGGTATTTCGGAAACTCGTATTTTCTTAGAAGCTTGGCAAACCCTCTCAGTGAAAGTGCTTTTCCACAGTCTGTGCCTAGGGCTATTGAACAGGAAACACACCATAGATACAAAACTGAGAACTCCTTTATTTTGTCAAGTTTCAAAGAGCTACTACAAACCATGTTGGATTTAGAGTTCCAAATTCATCTATCTATATAGGTGAGAACAGAGGGAAACCTAAATATAAAAACTGCTACTGTAGAAGAACGCTTCAACCTAGAAGAACAAAATTTGGTGAGGCAAGTGGGATTTGGGTACTGATCATTACCACCAAGTATCATCAAGATTGGGTGAAAAAATATTTGCTGGTATTTCGGAAACTTGTTATTTCTTAGAAGCTTGGAAACCCCTCTCAATGAAAGTGCTTTTCCACAGTCTGTGCCTAGGGCTACTTGAAGAGGAAACAAACCATAGAAAAAAATCTGAGAACTCCTTTATTTTGTCAAACTTCAAAGAGCTACTAAAAACCATGTTGGATTTAGAGTTCCAAATTCATCTATCTATATAGGAGAGAAGAGAGGGAAACCTAAATATAAAAACTGCTACTGTACTCGAACGCTTCAACCTAGAAGATCTATATTTGGTGAGCTAAGTGGGATTTGTGTACTGATCGTTAGCAACAAGTATCATCAAGATTCGGTAAAAAAATATTTGCTGATATTTCGGAAACTCGTTCTTTCTTAGAAGCTTGACAACCCCTCTCAATGAAAGTGCTTTTCCACTGTCTGTGCCTACAGCTACATGAAGAGGAAACAAACCATAGAGACAAAACTGAGAACTCC
Source organism: Callospermophilus lateralis (assembly GCF_048772815.1). Lineage (NCBI taxonomy): Eukaryota > Metazoa > Chordata > Mammalia > Rodentia > Sciuridae > Callospermophilus > Callospermophilus lateralis. The sequence goes on from NW_027515291.1 coordinate 37,525, forward strand.
TTTATTTTTTCAATTTCAAAGAGCTACTACAAACCATGTTGGATTTAGAGTTCCAGATTCTTCTATCTATATATGAGAAAACAGAGTGAAACCTAAATATATAAACTGCTACTGTCGACGAACGCTTCAACCTAGAAGAACAAAATTTGGTGAGCCAAGTGGGATTTGTGTATTGAACATTACCACCAAGTGTTATCAAGATTAGGTGAAAAAATATTTGCTGGTATTTCGGAAACTCGTTATTTCGTAGAAGCTTGGCAACCATTCTCAATGAAATTGCTTTCCACAGTCTGTGCCTAGGGCTAATAGAAGAGGAAACAATAAATAGAGACAAAACTGAGAACTCCTTTATTTTGTCAAGTTTCAAAGAGCTACTACAAACCATGTTGAACTTAGAGTTCAAAATTCATTTATCTATATAGGAGAGAACAGAGGGAAACCTAAATATAAAAACTGCTACTGTAGACGAAAGCTTCAAACTAGAAGAACAAAATTTCGTGAGCCAAGTGGGATTTGTGTACTGATCATTACAACAAAGTATCATCAAATTTGGGTGAAAAAATATTTGTTGGTATTTCCTAAACTCGTTATTTCTTAGAAGCTTGGCAATCCATCTCAATGAAAGTGCTTTCCACAGTCTGTGCCTAGGGCTACTTGAAGAGGAAACAAACCATAGAGACAAATCTGAGAACTCCTTTATTTTGTCAAGTTTCAAAGAGCTACTCCAAACCATGTTGGATTTAGAGTTCCAAATTCATCTATCTATATATGAGAGAACAGAGGGAAACCTAAATATAAAAAGTGCTACTGTAGACGAACGCTTCAACCTAGAAGAACAAAATTTGCTAAGCCAAGTGGGATTTGTGTACTGATCATTACCACCAAGTATCATCAAGATTGGGTGAAAAAATATTTGATGGTATTTCGGAAACTCGTTATTTCTTAGAAGCTTGGCAACCCCTCTCAATGAAAGTGCTTTTCCACAGTCTGTGCCTAGGGCTACTTGTAGAGGAAACAAACCATAGAGACAAATCTGAGAACTCCTTTATTTTGTCAAGTTTCAAATAGCTACTACAAACCATGTTGGATTTAGAGTTCCAAATTCATCTATCTATATAGGAGAGAACAGAGGGAAACCTAAATATAAAAACTGCTACTGAAGACGAATGCTTCAACCTAGAAGAACAAAATTTGGTGAGCCAAGTGGGATTTTTGTACTGATCATTACCACTAAGTATCATCAAGTTTAATTGAAAAAATATTTGCTGGTATTTCGGAAACTCGATATTTCTTAGAAGCCTGGCAAAGCCTCTCAGTGAAAGTGCTTTTCCACAGTCTGTGCTTAGGGCTACTTGAAGAGGAACCAAACCATAGAGAAAAAACTGAAAACTCCTTTATTTTATCAAGTTTCAAGGAGCTACTACAAAGCATGTTGGATTTAGAGTTCCAAATTCATCTATCTATATAGGAGAGAACAGAGGGAAACCTAAATATAAAAACTGCTACTGTAGACGAACGCTTCAACCTAGATCAACAAAATTTGGTAAGCCAATTGGGATTTGTGTACTGATCATTACCACCTAGTATCATCAAGATTGGGTGAAAAAATATTTGCTGGTATTTCGGAAACTCGTTATTTCTTAGAAGCTTGGCAACCCCTCTCAATGAAAGTGCTTTTCCACAGTGTGTGCCTAGGGCTACTTGAAGAGGAAACAAACTATAGAGACAAAACTGAGAACTCCTTTATTTTGTCAAGTATCAAAGAGCTACTACAAACCATGTTGGATTTAGAGTTCCAAATTCATCTATCTATATAGGAGAGAACAGATGGACACCTAAATATAAAAACTGCTACTGTTGACGAATGCTTCATCCTAGAAGAACAAAATTTGTTGAGCCAAGTGGGATTTTTTTACTTATCATTACCACCAAGTATCATCAAGTTTGGGTGAAAAAATATTTGCTGGTATTTCAGAAACTCGATATTTCTTAGAAGCTTGGACACCCATCTCAATGAAAGTGCTTTTCCACAGTCTGTTCCTAGGGCTACTTGAAGAGGAAACAAACCACAGAGACAAAACAGGGAAATTCTTTATTTTGTCAAGATTCAAAGAGCTACTACAAACCATACTGGATTTAGAGTTCCAAATTCATCTATCTATATAGGAGAGAACAGAGGGGAACGAATTATAAAAACTGCTACTGTAGACGAATGCTTCATCCTAGAAGAACAAAATTTGGTGAGGGAAGTGGGATTTGGGTACTGATCATTACCACCAAGTATCATCAAGATTGGGTGAAAAAATATTTGCTGGTATTTCGGAAACTCGTATTTTCTTAGAAGTTTGGCAAACCCTCTCAGTGAAAGTGCTTTTCCACAGTCTGTGCCTAGGGCTATTGAACAGGAAACACACCATAGAGACAAAACTGAGAACTCCTATGTTTTGTCAAGTTTCAAAGAGCTACTACAAACCATGTTGGATATAGAGTTCCAAATTCATCTATCTATATAGGAGAGAACAGAGGGAAACCTAAATATAAAAACTGCTACTGTAGAAGAACGCTTCAACCTAGAAGAACAAAATTTGGTGAGGCAAGTGGGATTTCGGTACTGATCATTCCCACCAAGTATCATCAAGATTGGGTGAAAAAATATTTGGTGGTATTTCGGAAACTTGTTATTTCTTAGAAGCTTGGAAACCCCTCTCAATGAAAGTGCTTTTCCACAGTCTGTGCCTAGGGCTACTTGAAGAGGAAACAAACCATAGAAAAAATTCTGAGAACTCCTTATTTTGTCAAGCTTCAAAGAGCTACTAAAAACCATGTTGGATATAGAGTTCCAAATTCATCTATCTATATAGGAGAGAACAGAGGGAAACCTAAATATAAAAACTGGTACTGTACACGAACGCTTCAACCTAGAAGATCTATATTTGGTGAGCTAAGTGGGATTTGTGTACTGATCGTTAGCAACAAGTATCATCAAGATTTTGTAAAAAAATATTTGCTGATATTTCGGAAACTCGTTCTTTCTTAGAAGCTTGGCAACCCCTCTCAATGAAAGTGCTTTTCCACTGTCTGTGCCTACAGCTACATGAAGAGGAAACAAACCATAGAGACAAAACTGAGAACTCCTTTATTTTGTCAATTTCAAAGAGCTACTACAAACCATGTTGGATTTAGAGTTCCAGATTCTTCTATCTATATATGAGAAAACAGAGTGAAACCTAAATATAAAAACTGCTACTGTAGACGAAAGCTTCAAACTAGAAGAACAAAATTTCGTGAGCCAAGTGGGATTTGTGTACTGATCATTGCAACAAAGTATCATCAAATTTGGGTGAAAAAATATTTGCTGGTATTTCGGAAACTCGTATTTTCTTAGAAGCTTGGCAAACCCTCTCAGTGAAAGTGCTTTTCCACAGTCTGTGCCTAGGGCTACTTGAACAGGAAAACACACCATAGAGACAAAACTGAGAACTCCTTTATTTTGTCAGGTTTCAAAGAGCTACTACAAACCATGTTGGATTTAGAGTTCCAAATTCATCTATCTATATAGGAGAGAACAGAGGGAAACCTAAATATAAAAACTGCTTCTGTAGAAGAACGCTTCAACCTAGAAGAACAAAATTTGGTGAGGCAAGTTGGATTTGGGTACTGATCATTACCACCAAGTATCATCAAGATTGGGTGAAAAAATATTTGCTGGTATTTCGGAAACTTGTTATTTCTTAGAAGCTTGGAAACCCCTCTCAATGAAAGTGCTTTTCCACAGTCTGTGCCTAGGGCTACTTGAAGAGAAAACATACCATAGAAAAAAATCTGAGAACTCCTTTATTTTGTCAAGCTTCAAAGAGCTACTAAAAACCATGTTGAATTTAGAGTTCCAAATTCATCTATCTATACAGGAGAGAACAGAGGGAAACCTAAATATAAAAACTGCTACTGAAGACGAATGCTTCAACCTAGAAGAACAAAATTTGGTGAGCCAAGTGGGATTTTTGTACTGATCATTACCACCAAGTATCATCAAGTTTAATTGAAAAAATATTTGCTGGTATTTCGGAACTCGATATTTCTTAGAAGCCTGGCCAACCCTCTCAGTGAAAGTGCTTTTCCACAGTCTGTGCCTAGGGCTACTTGAAGAGGAAACAAACCATAGAGACAAAACTGAGTATTCCTTTATTTTGTCAAGTTTCAAAGAGCTACTACAAACCATGTTGGATTTAGAGTTCCAAATTCATCTATCTATATAGAAGAGAACAGAGGGGAACGAAATATAAAAAGTGCTACTGTAGACGAATGATTCATCCTAGAAGAACAAAATTTGGTGAGTCAAGTGGGATTTGGGTACTGATCATTACCACCAAGTATCATCAAGATTGGGTGAAAAAATATTTGCTGGTATTTCGGAATCTCGTAATTTCTTAGAAGCTTGGCAAACCCTCTCAGTGAAAGTGCTTTTCCACAGTCTGTGCCTAGGGCTACTTGAAGAGGAACCAAACCATAGAGACAAAACTGAGAACTCCTTTATTTTGTCAAGTTTCAAGTAGCTACTACAAAGCATGTTGGATTTAGAGTTCCAAATTCATCTATCTATATAGGAGAGAACATAGGGAAACCTAAATATAAAAACTGCTACTGTAGACGAACGTTTCAACCTAGAAGAACAAAATTTGGTAAGCCACGTGGGATTTGTGTACTGATCATTACCACCACGTATCATCAAGATTGGGTGAAAAAATATTTGCTGGTATTTCGGAAACTCGTTATTTCTTAGAAGCTTGGCAACACCTCTCAATGAAAGTGCTTTTCCACAGTCTGTGCCTAGGGCTACTTGAAGAGGAAACAAACCATAGAGACTAATCTGACAACTCCTTTATTTTGTCAAGCTTCAAAGAGCTACTACAAACCATGTTGGATTTAGAGTTCCAAATTCATCTATCTATATAGGAGAGAACAGAGAGGAACCTAAATATAAAAACTGCTACTGTAGACGAACGCTTCAACCTAGAAGAACAAAATTTGGTGAGCCAAGTGGGATTTGTGTACTGATCATTACCACCAAGTATCAACTAGATTGTGTGAAAAAATATTTGCTGGTATTTCAGAAACTCGTTATTTCTTAGAAGCTTGGCAACCCATCTCAATGAAAGTGCTTTCCACAGTCTGTGCCTAGGGCTACTTTAAGAGGAAACAAACCATAGAGACAAAACTGAGAACTCCTTTATTTTGTCAAGTTTCAAAGAGCTACTACAAACCATGTTGGATTTAGAGTTCCAAATTCATCTATGTATATAGGAGAGAACAGAGGGAAACCTAAATATAAAAACTGCTACTGTAGACGAACGCTTCAACCTAGAAGAACAAAATTTGGTGAGCCAAGTGGGATTTGTGTACTGATCATTACCACCAGGTATCAACAAGATTGTGTGAAAAAATATTTGCTGGTATTTCGGAAACTCGTTTTTTTTTGAAGATTGGCAACCCATCTCAATGAAAGTGCTTTCCACAGTCTGTGCCTAGGGCTACTTGAAGAGGAAACAAACCAAAGAGACAAAACTGAGAACTCCTTTATTTTGTCAAGTTTCAAAGATGTACTACAAACCATGTTGGATTTAGAGTTCCAAATTCATCTATCTATATAGGAGAGAACAGAGGGAAACCTAAATATAAAAACTGCTACTGTAGACGAACGCTTCAACCTAGAAGAACAAAATTTGGTGAGCCAAGTGGGATTTTTGTAGTGATCATTACCAAAAAGAATCATCAAATTTGGGTGAAAAAATATTTGCTGATATTTCGGTAACTCGTTATTTCTTAGAAGCTTGGCAACCCCTCTCAATGAAAGTGCTTTTCCACAGTCTGTGCCTTGGGCTACTTGAAGAGGAAACAAACCAGAGAGACCAAACTGGGAACTCCTTTATTTTGTCAAGTTTCAAAGAGCTACTACAAACCATGTTGGATTTAGAGTTCCAAATTCATCTATCTGTATAGGAGAGAACAGAGGGAAACCTAAATATAAAAACTGCTACTGTAGACGAACGCTTCAACCTAGAAGAACTAAATTTGTCAAGCCAAGTGGGATTTGTGTACTGATCATTACCACAAAGTATCATCAAGATTGGGTGAAAAAATATTTGCTGGTATTTCGGAAACTCGTTATTTCTTAGAAGCTTGGCAACCCCTCTCAATGAAAGTGCTTTTCCACAGTCTGTGCCTAGGGCTACTTGAAGAGGAAACAAACCATAGAGACAAAACTGAGAATTCCTTTATTTTGTCAAGTTTCAAAGAGCTACTACAAACCATGTTGGATTTAGAGTTCCAAATTCATCTATCTATATAGGAGAGAACAGAGGGGAACGAAATATAAAAACTGCTACTGTAGACGAATGCTTCATCCTAGAAGAACAAAATTTGGTGAGTCAAGTGGGATTTGGGTACTGATCATTACCACCAAGTATCATCAAGGTTGGGTGAAAAAATATTTGCTGGTATTTCGGAATCTCGTAATTTCTTAGAAGCTTGGCAACCCATCTCAATGAAAGTGCTTTCTACAGTCTGTGCCTAGGGCTACTTGAAGAGGAAACAAACCATAGAGACAAAACTGAGAACTCCTTTATTTTGTCAAGTTTCAAAGAGCTACTACAAACCATGTTGGGTTTAGAGTTCCAAATTCATCTATCTATATAGTAGAGAACAGAGGGAAACCTAAATATAAAAACTGCTACTGTAGACGAACGCTTCAACCTAGAAGAACAAAATTTGGTGAGCCAAGTGGGATTTGTGTACTGATCATTACCAAAAAGAATCATCAAATTTGGGTGAAAAAATATTTGCTGGTATTTCGGAAACTCGTTATTTCTTAGAAGCTTGGCAACCCCTCTCAATGAAAGTGCTTTTCCACAGTCTGTGCCTAGGGCTACTTGAAGAGGAAACAAACCATAGAGACAAAATTGAGAACTCCTTTATTTTGTCAAGTTTCAAAGAGCTACAACAATCCATGTTGGATTTAAAGTTCCAAATTCATCTATCTATATAGGAGAGAACAGAGGGAAACCTAAATATAAAAACTGCTACTGTAGACGAACGCTACAACCTAGAAGAACAAAATATGGTGAGCCAAGTGGGATTTGTGTACTGATCATTACCACCAAGTATCAACAAGATTGTGTGAAAAAATATTTGCTGGTATTTCGGAAACTCGTTATTTCTTAGATGTTTGGCAACCCATCTCAATTAAAGTGATTTCCACAGTCTGTGCCTATGTCTACTTTAAGAGGAAACAAACCATAGAGACAAAACTGAGAACTCCTTTATTTTGTCAAGTTTCAAAGAGCTACTACAAACCATGTTGGATTTAGAGTTCCAAATTCATCTATCTATATATCAGAGAATCGAGGGAAACCTAAATGTAAAAACTGCTACTGTAGACGAACGCTTCAATCTAGAAGAACAGAATTTGGTGAGCCAAGTGGAATTAGTGTACTGATCATTACCACAAAGCATCAACTAGATTGGGTGAAAAAATTTTTGCTGGTATTTCGGAAACTCGTTATTTCTTAGAAGCTTGGCAACCCCTAATAATGAAAGTGCTTTTCCACAGTCTGTGCCTAGGGCTACTTGAAGAGGAAACAAACCATAGAGAAAAAACTGAGAACTCCTTTATTTTGTCAAGTTTCAAAGAGCTACTACAAACCATGTTGGATTTAGAGTTCCAAATTCATCTATCTATATAGGAGAGAACTAATGAACCTAAATATAAAAACTGCTACTGTAGACGAACGCTTAAACCTAGAAGAACAAAATTTGGTGAGCCAAGTGGGATTTGTGTACTGATCATTACCACCAAGTATCATCAAGATTGGGTGAAAAATATTTGCTGGTATTTCGGAAACTCGTAATTTCTTAGAAGCTTGGCAACCCCTCTCAATGAAAGTGCTTTTCCACAGTCTGTGCCTAGGGCTACTTGAAGAGGAAACAAACCATAGAGACAAAACTGAGAACTCCTTTATTTTGTCAAGTTTCAAGGAGCTACTACAAAGCATGTTGGATTTAGAGTTCCAAATTCATCTATCAATATAGGAGAGAACAGAGGGAAACCTAAATATAAAAACTGCTACTGTAGACGAACGCTTCAACCTAGAAGAACAAAATTTGGTAAGCCAAGTGGGATTTGTGTACTGATCATTACCACCAAGTATCATCAAGATTGGGTGAAAAAATATTTGCTGGTATTTCGGAAACTCATTTTTTCTTATAAGCTTGGCAACCCCTCTCAATGAAAGTTCTTTTCCACAGTCTGTGCCTAGGGCTACTTGAAGAGGAAACAAACCATAGAGACAAATCTGAGAACTCCTTTATTTTGTCAAGTTTCAAAGAGCTACTACAAACCATGTTGGATTTAGAGTTCCAAATTCATCTATCTATATAGGAGAGAACAGAGAGAAACCTAAATATAAAAACTGCTACTGTAGACGAACGCTTCAACCTAGAAGACCAAAATTTGGTGAGCCAAGTGGGATTTGTGTACTGATCATTACCACCAAGTATCAACAAGATTGTGTGAAAAAATATTTGCTGGTATTTCGGGAAACTCGTTATTTCTTAGAAGCTTGGCAACCCATCTCAATGAAAGTGCTTTCCACAGTCTGTGCCTAGGGCTACTTTAAGAGGAAACAAACCATAGAGACAAAACTGAGAACTCCTTTATTTTGTCAAGTTTCAAAGAGCTAGTACAAACCATGTTGGATTTAGAGTTCCAAATTCATCTATCTATATAGGAGAGAACAGAGGGAAACCTAAATATAAAAACTGCTACTGTAGACGAACGCTTCAACCTAGAAGAACAAAATTTGGTGAGCCAAGTGGGATTTATGTACTGATCATTACCACCAAGTATCAACAATATTGTGTGAAAAAATATTTGCTGGTATTTCGGAAACTCGTTATTTCTTAGAAGCTTGGCAACCCATCTCAATGAAAGGGCTTTCCAGAGTCTGTGCTAGGGCTATTTTAAGAGGAAACAAACCATAGAGACAAAACCGAGAACTCCTTTGTTTTGTCAAGTTTCAAAGAGCTACTACAAACCATGTTGGATTTAGAGTTCCAAATTCATCTATCTATATAGGAGAGAACACAGGGAAACCTAAATATAAAAAACTGTTACTGTAGACGAACGCTTCAACCTAGAAGAACAAAATTTGGTGAGCAAAGTGGGATTTTTGTACTGATCATTACCACCAAGTATCATCAAGATTGGGTGAAAAAATATTTGCTGGTATTTCGGAAACTCGTTATTTCTTAGAAGCTTGGCAACCCCTCTCAATTAAAGTGCTTTTCCACAGTCTGTGCATAGGGCTACTTGAAGAAAAATAAACCATAGAGAAAAATCTGAGAACTCCTTTATTTTGTCAAGTTTCAAAGAGCTACTACAAACCATGTTGGATTTAGAGTTCCAAATTCATCTATCTATATAGGAGAGAACAGAGAGAAACCTAAATATAAAAACTGCTACAGTAGACGAACGCTTCAAAATAGAAGAACAAAATTTGGTGAGCAAAGTGGGATTTGTGTACTGATCATTACCACAAAGTATCAACTAGATTGGGAGAAAAAGTATTTGCTGGTATTTCGGAAACTCGTTATTTCTTAGAAGCTTGGCAACCCATCTCAATGCAAGTGCTTTCCACAGTTTGTGCCTAGGGCTACTTTAAGAGGAAACAAACCATAGAGACAAAACTGAGAACTCCTTTATTTTGTCAAGTTTCAAAGAGCTTCTACATACCATGTTGGATTTAGAGTTCCAAATTCATCTATCTATATAGGAGAGAACAGATGGAAACCTAAATATAAAAACTGCTTCTGTAGACGAAAGCTTCAAACTAGAAGTACAAAATTTCGTGAGCCAAGTGGGATTTGTGTACTGATCGTTACCACCAAGAATCATCAAATTTGGGTGAAAAAATATTTGCTGGTATTTCGGAAACTCGTTATTTCTTAGAAGCTTGGCAACCCCTATCAATGAAAGTGCTTTTCCACAGTCTGTGCCTAGGGCTACTTGAAGAGGAAACAAACCATAGAGACAAAACTGAGAACTCCTTTATTTTGTCAAGTTTCAAAGTGCTACTACAAACCATGTTGGATTTAGAGTTCCAAATTCATCTATCTATATAGGAGAGAACTAATGAACCTAAATATAAAAACTGCTACTGTAGACGAACGCTTCAACCTAGAAGAACAAAATTTGTTGAGCCAAGTGGGATTTGTGTACTGATCATTACCACCAAGTATCATCAAGATTGGGTGAAAAAATATTTGCTGGTATTTCGGAAACTCGTAATTTCTTAGAAGCTTGGCAACCCCTCTCAATGAAAGTGCTTTTCCACAGTCTGTGCCTAGGGCTACTTGAAAAGGAAACAAACCATAGAGACAAAACTGAGAACTCCTTTATTTTGTCAATTTTCAAAGAGCAACTACAATCCATGTTGGATTTAGAGTTCCAAATTCATCTATCTATAGAGGAGAGAACAGAGGGAAACCTACATATATAAACTGCTACTGTAGACGAACGCTTCAACTTAGAAGACCAAAATTTGGTGAGCCAAGTGGGATTTGTGTACTGATCATTACCACCAAGTATCAACAAGATTGTGTGAAAAAATATTTGCTGGTATTTCGGAAACTCGTTATTTCTTAGAAGCTTGGCAACCCATCTCAATGAAAGTGCTTTCCACAGTCTGTGCCTAGGGCTACTTTAAGAGGAAACAAACCATAGAGACAAAACTGAGAACTCCTTTATTTTGTCAAGTTTCAAAGAGCTAGTACAAACCATGTTGGATTTAGAGTTCCAAATTCATCTATCTATATAGGAGAGAACAGAGGGAAACCTAAATATAAAAACTGCTACTGTAGACGAACGCTTCAACCTAGAAGAACAAAATTTGGTGAGCCAAGTGGGATTTGTGTACTGATCATTACCACCAAGTATCAACAATATTGTGTGAAAAAATATTTGCTGGTATTTCGGAAACTCGTTATTTCTTAGAAGCTTGGCAACCCATCTCAATGAAAGGGCTTTCCAGAGTCTGTGCTAGGGCTATTTTAAGAGGAAACAAACCATAGAGACAAAACTGAGAACTCCTTTATTTTGTCAAGTTTCAAAGAGCTACTGCAAACCATGTTGGATTTAGAGTTCCAAATTCATCTATCTATATAGGAGAGAACAGATGGAAACCTAAATATAAAACTGCTACTGTAGACGAAAGCTTCAAACTAGAAGTACAAAATTTCGTGATCCAAGTGGGATTTGTGTACTGATCGTTACCACCAAGAATCATCAAATTTGGGTGAAAAAATATTTGCTGGTATTTCGGAAACTCGTTATTTCTTAGAAGCTTGGCAACCCCTATCAATGAAAGTGCTTTTCCACAGTCTGTGCCTAGGGCTACTTGAAGAGGAAACAAACCATAGAGACAAAACTGAGAACTCCTTTATTTTGTCACGTTTCAAAGAGCTACTACAAACCATGTTGGATTTAGAGTTCCAAATTCATCTATCTATATAGTAGAGAACTAATGAACCTAAATATAAAAACTGCTACTGTAGACGAACGCTTCAACCTAGAAGAACAAAATTTGGTGAGCCAAGTGGGATTTGTGTACTGATCATTACCACCAAGTATCATCAAGATTGGGTGAAAAAATATTTGCTGGTATTTCGGAAACTCGTAATTTCTTAGAAGCTTGGCAACCCCTCTCAATGAAAGTGCTTTTCCACAGTCTGTGCCTAGGGCTACTTGAAGAGGAAACAAACCATAGAGACAAAACTGAGAACTCCTTTATTTTGTCAAGTTTCAAGGAGCTACTAGAAAGCATGTTGGATTTAGAGTTCCAAATTCATCTATCAATATAGGAGAGAACAGAGGGAAACCTAAATATAAAAACTGCTACTGTAGACGAACGCTTCAACCTAGAAGAACAAAATTTGGTAAGCCAAGTGGGATTTGTGTACTGATCATTACCACCAAGTATCATCAAGATTGGGTGAAAAAATATTTGCTGGTATTTCGGAAATTCATTTTTTCTTATAAGCTTGGCAACCCCTCTCAATGAAAGTGCTTTCCACAGTCTGTGCCTAGGGCTTTTTGAAGAGAAAACAAAACATAGAGACAAATCAGAGAACTCCTTTATTTTGACGAGTTTCAAAGAGCTACTACAAACCATGTTGGATTTAGTGTTCCAAATTCATCTATCTTTATAGCAGAGAACAGAGAGAAACCTAAATATAAAAACTGCTACTGTAGACGAACGCTTCAACCTAGAAGACCAAAATTTGGTGAGCCATGTGGGATTTGTGTACTGATCATTACCACCAAGTATCAACAAGATTGTGTGAAAAAATATTTGCTGGTATTTCGGAAACTCGTTATTTCTTAGGAGCTTGGCAACCCATCTTAATAAAAGTGCTTTCCACAGTCTGTGCCTAGGGCTACTTTAAGAGGAAACAAACCATAGAGACAAAACTGAGATCTCCTTTATTTTGTCAAGTTTCAAAGAGCTACTACAAACCATGTTGATTTTAGAGATCCAAATTCATCTATTTATATATGAGAGAGCAAGGGAAACCTAAATATAAAACTGCTACTGTAGACGAACGCTTCAACCTAGAAGAACAAAATTTGGTAAGCCAAGTGGGATTTGTGTACTGATCATTACCACCAAGTATCATCAAGATTGGGTGAAAAAATATTTGCTGGTATTTCGGAAACTCCTTACTTCTTAGAAGCTTGGCAACCCCTCTCAATGAAAGTGCTTTTCCACAGTCTGTGCCTAGGGCTACTTGAAGAGGAAACAAACCATAGAGACAAAACTGAGAACTCCTTTATTTTGTCAAGTTTCAAAGAGCTACTACAAACCATGTTGGATTTAGAGTTCCAAATTCATCTATCTATATAGGAGAGAACAGAGGGAAACCTAAATATAAAAACTGCTACTGTAGACGAACGCTTCAACCTAGAAGAACAAAATTTGGTGAGCCAAGTGGGATTTGTTTACTGATCATTAGCTCCAAGTATCATCAAGATTGGGTGAAAAAAATCTGCTGGTATTTCGAAACTCTTTATTTCTTAGAAGCTTGACAACCCCTCTCAATGAAAGTGCTCTTCCACAGTCTGTGCCTAGGGCTACTTGAAGAGGAAACAAACCATAGAGACAAAACTGAGAACTCCTTTATTTTGTCAAGTTTCAAAGAGCTACTACAAACCATGTTGGATTTAGAGTTCCAAATTCATCTATCTATATATCAGAGAATCGAGGGAAACCTAAATATAAAAACTGCTACTGTAGACGAACGCTTCAACCTAGAAGAACAAAATTTGGTGAGCCATGTGGGATTTGTGTACTGATCATTACCACCAAGTATTATCAAGATTGGGTGAAAAAATATTTGCTGGTATTTCAGAAACTCGTTATTTCGTAGAAGCTTGGCAACCCCTCTCAATGAAAGTGCTTTCCACAGTCTGTGCCTAGGGCTACTTGAAGAGGAAACAAACCATAGAGACAAAACTGAGAACTCCTTTATTTTGTCAAGTTTCAAAGATGTACTACAAACCATGTTGGATTTAGAGTTCCAAATTCATCTATCTATATATCAGAGAATCGAGGGAAACCTAAATATAAAAACTGCTACTGTAGACGAACGCTTCAACCTAGAAGAACAAAATTTGGTGAGCCAAGTGGAATTTGTGTACTGATCATTACCACCAAGTATCATCAAGATTGGGTGAAAAAATATTTGCTGGTATTTCGGAAACTCGTTATTTCTTAGAAGCTTGGCAAACCCTCTCAATGAAAATGATTTTCCACAGTCTGTGGCTAGGGCTATGTGAAGAGGAAGCAAACCATAGAGACAAATCTGAGAACTCCATTATTTTGTCAAGTTTCAAAGAGCTACTACAAAACAAGTTAGATTTAGAGTTCCAAATTCATCCATCTATATAGTAGAGAACAGAGGGAAACCTAAATATAAAAACTCCTACTGTAGACGAACGCTTCAACTTAGAAGAACAAAATTTGGTAAGCCAAGTGGGATTTGTGTACTGATCATTACCACCAAGTATCATCAAGATTGGGTGAAAAAATATAGAAAAAATATTGCTGTTATTTCGGAAACTCGTTATTTCTTAGAAGCTTGGCAACCCCTCTCAATGAAAGTGCTTTTCCACAGTCTGCGCCTAGGGCTACTTGAAGAGGAAACAAGCCATAGAGACAAATCTGAGAACTCCTTTATTTTGTCAAGTTTCAAAGAGCTACTACAAACCATGTTGGATTTAGAGTTCCAAATTCATCTATCTATATATCAGAGAATCGAGGGAAACCTAAATATAAAAACTGCTACTGTAGACGAACGCTTCAACCTAGAAGAACAAAATTTGGTGAGCCATGTGGGATTTGTGTACTGATCATTACCACCAAGTATCATCAAGATTGGGTGAAAAAATATTTGCTGGTATTTCGGAAATTCATTTTTTCTTATAAGCTTGGCAACCCCTCTCAATGAAAGTGCTTTCCACAGTCTGTGCCTAGGGCTTTTTGAAGAGAAAACAAAACATAGAGACAAATCTGAGAACTCCTTTATTTTGACGAGTTTCAAAGAGCTACTACAAACCATGTTGGATTTAGTGTTCCAAATTCATCTATCTTTATAGGAGAGAACAGAGAGAAACCTAAATATAAAACTGCTACTGTAGACGAACGCTTCAACCTAGAAGACCAAAATTTGGGTGAGCCATGTGGGATTTGTGTACTGATCATTACCACCAAGTATCAACAAGATTGTGTGAAAAAATATTTGCTGGTATTTCGGAAACTCGTTATTTCTTAGGAGCTTTGGCAACCCATCTTAATAAAAGTGCTTTCCACAGTCTGTGCCTAGGGCTACTTTAAGAGGAAACAAACCATAGAGACAAAACTGAGATCTCCTTTATTTTGTCAAGTTTCAAAGAGCTACTACAAACCATGTTGATTTTAGAGATCCAAATTCATCTATTTATATATGAGAGAGCAGAGGGAAACCTAAATATAAAAACTGCTACTGTAGACGAACGCTTCAACCTAGAAGAACAAAATTTGGTAAGCCAAGTGGGATTTGTGTACTGATCATTACCACCAAGTATCATCAAGATTGGGTGAAAAAATATTTGCTGGTATTTCGGAAACTCCTTACTTCTTAGAAGCTTGGCAACCCCTCTCAATGAAAGTGCTTTTCCACAGTCTGTGCCTAGGGCTACTTGAAGAGGAAACAAACCATAGAGACAAAACTGAGAACTCCTTTATTTTGTCAAGTTTCAAAGAGCTACTACAAACCATGTTGGATTTAGAGTTCCAAATTCATCTATCTATATAGGAGAGAACAGAGGGAAACCTAAATATAAAAACTGCTACTGTAGACGAACGCTTCAACCTAGAAGAACAAAATTTGGTGAGCCAAGTGGGATTTGTTTACTGATCATTAGCTCCAAGTATCATCAAGATTGGGTGAAAAAAATCTGCTGGTATTTCGAAACTCTTTATTTCTTAGAAGCTTGGCAACCCCTCTCAATGAAAGTGCTCTTCCACAGTCTGTGCCTAGGGCTACTTGAAGAGGAAACAAACCATAGAGACAAAACTGAGAACTCCTTTATTTTGTCAAGTTTCAAAGAGCTACTACAAACCATGTTGGATTTAGAGTTCCAAATTCATCTACCTATATATCAGAGAATCGAGGGAAACCTAAATATAAAAACTGCTACTGTAGACGAACGCTTCAACCTAGAAGAACAAAATTTGGTGAGCCATGTGGGATTTGTGTACTGATCATTACCACCAAGTATTATCAAGATTGGGTGAAAAAATATTTGCTGGTATTTCAGAAACTCGTTATTTCGTAGAAGCTTGGCAACCCCTCTCAATGAAAGTGCTTTCCACAGTCTGTGCCTAGGGCTACTTGAAGAGGAAACAAACCATAGAGACAAAACTGAGAACTCCTTTATTTTGTCAAGTTTCAAAGAGCTACTACAAACCATGTTGGATTTAGAGTTCCAAATTCATCTACCTATATATCAGAGAATCGAGGAAACCTAAATATAAAAACTGCTACTGTAGACGAACGCTTCAACCTAGAAGAACAAAATTTGGTGAGCCATGTGGGATTTGTGTACTGATCATTACCACCAAGTATTATCAAGATTGGGTGAAAAAATATTTGCTGGTATTTCAGAAACTCGTTATTTCGTAGAAGCTTGGCAACCCCTCTCAATGAAAGTGCTTTCCACAGTCTGTGCCTAGGGCTACTTGAAGAGGAAACAAACCATAGAGACAAAACTGAGAACTCCTTTATTTTGTCAAGTTTCAAAGATGTACTACAAACCATGTTGGATTTAGAGTTCCAAATTCATCTATCTATATATCAGAGAATCGAGGGAAACCTAAATATAAAAACTGCTACTGTAGACGAACGCTTCAACCTAGAAGAACAAAATTTGGTGAGCCAAGTGGAATTTGTGTACTGATCATTACCACCAAGTATCATCAAGATTGGGTGAAAAAATATTTGCTGGTATTTCGGAAACTCGTTATTTCTTAGAAGCTTGGCAAACCCTCTCAATGAAAATGATTTTCCACAGTCTGTGGCTAGGGCTATGTGAAGAGGAAGCAAACCATAGAGACAAATCTGAGAACTCCATTATTTTGTCAAGTTTCAAAGAGCTACTACAAACCATGTTAGATTTAGAGTTCCAAATTCATCTATCTGTATAGTAGAGAACAGAGGGAAACCTAAATATAAAAACTCCTACTGTAGACGAACGCTTCAACTTAGAAGAACAAAATTTGGTAAGCCAAGTGGGATTTGTGTACTGATCATTACCACCAAGTATCATCAAGATTGGGTGAAAAATATTTGCTGTTATTTCGGAATCTCGTTATTTCTTAGAAGCTTGGCAACCCCTCTCAATGAAAGTGCTTTTCCACAGTCTGCGCCTAGGGCTACTTGAAGAGGAAACAAGCCATAGAGACAAATCTGAGAACTCCTTTATTTTGTCAAGTTTCAAAGAGCTACTACAAACCATGTTGGATTTAGAGTTCCAAATTCATCTATCTATATATCAGAGAATCGAGGGAAACCTAAATATAAAAACTGCTACTGTAGACGAACGCTTCAACCTAGAAGAACAAAATTTGGTGAGCCAAGTGGGATTTGTGTACTGATCATTACCACCAAGTATCAACTAGATTGTGTGAAAAAATATTTGCTGGTATTTCGGAAACTCGTTATTTCTTAGAAGCTTGGCAACCCATCTCAATGAAAGTGCTTTCCACAGTCTGTGCCTAGGGCTACTTTAAGAGGAAACAAACCATAGAGACAAAACTGAGAACTCCTTTATTTTGTCAAGTTTCAAAGAGCTACCTCAAACCATGTTGGATTTAGAGTTCCAAATTCATCTATCTATATGGGAGAGAACAGAGGGAAACGTAAATATAAAAACTGCTACTGTAGACGAACGCTTCAACCTAGAAGAACAAAATTTGGTGAGCCAAGTGGGATTTGTGTACTGATCATTACCACCAAGTATCATCAAGATTGGGTGAAAAAATATTTGCTGGTATTTCGGAAACTCGTTATTTCTTAGAAGCTTGGCAACCCCTCTCAATGAAAGTGCTTTCCACAGTCTGTGCCTAGGGCTACTTGAAGAGGAAACAAACCATAAAGACAAAACTGAGAACTCCTTTATTTTGTCAAGTTTCAAAGAGCTACTACAAACCATGTTGGATTTAGATTTCCAAATTCATCTATCTAAATACGAGAGAACAAAGGGAAACCTAAATATAAAAACTGCTACTGTAGACGAAAGCTTCAAAGTAGAAGAACAAAATTTCGTGAGCCAAGTTGGATTTGTGTACTGATCATTAGCTCCAAGTATCATCAAGATTGGGTGAAAAAAAATCTGCTGGTATTTCGAAACTCTTTATGTCTTAGAAGCTTGGCAACCCCTCTCAATGAAAGTGCTTTTCCACAGTCTGGGCCTAGGGCTACTTGAAGAGGAAACAAACCATAGAGACAAAACTGAGAACTCCTTTATTTTGTCAAGTTTCAAAGAGCTACTACAAACCATGTTGGATTTAGAGTTCCAAATTCATCTATCTATATGGGAGAGGACAGAGGGAAACCAACATATAAACACTGCTACTGTAGACGAACGCTTCAACCTAGAAGAACAAAATTTGGTGAGCCAAGTGGGATTTGTGTACTGATCATTACCACCAAGTATCATCAAGATTGGGTGAAAAAATATTTGCTGGTATTTCGGAAACTCGTTATTTCTTAGAAGCTTGGCAACCCCTCTCAATGAAAGTGCTTTCCACAGTCTGTGCCTAGGGCTACTTGAAGAGGAAACAAACCATAGAGACAAAACTGAGAACTCCGTTATTTTGTCAAGTTTCAAAGAGCTACTACAAACCATGTTGGATTTAGATTTCCAAATTCATCTATCTAAATACGAGAGAACAAAGGGAAACCTAAATATAAAAACTGCTACTGTAGACGAAAGCTTCAAACTAGAAGAACAAAATTTCGTGAGCCAAGTGGGATTTGTGTACTGATCATTACCACCAAGAATCATCAAATTTGGGTGAAAAAATATTTGCTGTTATTTCGAAACTCGTTATTTCTTAGAAGCTTGGCAACCCCTCTCAATAAAGTGCTTTTTCACAGTCTGTGCCTAGGGCTAATTGAAGAGGAAACAAACCATAGAGACAAAACTGAGAACTCCTTTATTTTGTCAAGTTTCAAAAAGCTACTACAAACCATGTTGGATTTAGAGTTCCAAATTCATCTTTCTATATAGGAGAGAACAGAGGGAAACCAACATATAAACACTGCTACTGTAGACGAACGCTTCAACCTAGAAGAACAAAATTTGGTGAGCCAAGTGGGATTTGTGTACTGATCATTAGCTCCAAGTATCATCAAGATTGGGTGAAAAAATATTTGCTGGTATTTCGGAAACTCGTTATTTCGTAGAAGCTTGGCAACCCCTCTCAATGAAAGTGCTTTTCCACAGTCTGTGCCTAGGGGTACTTGAAGAGGAAACAAACCATAGAGACAAAACTGAGAACTCCTTTATTTGTCAAGTTTCAAAGAGCTACTACAAACCATGTTGGATTTAGAGTTCCAAATTCATCTATCTATGTAGGAGAGAACCGAGGGAAACTTAAATATAAAAACTGCTACTGTAGACGAACGCTTCAACCTAGAAGAACAAAATTTGGTAAGCCAAGTGGGATTTGTGTACTGATCATTACCACCAAGTATCATCAAGATTGGGTGAAAAAATATTTGCTGGTATTTCGGAAACTCGTTATTTCTTAGAAGCTTGGCAACCCATCTCAATGAAAGTGATTTCCACAGTCTGTGCCTAGGTCTACTTTAAGAGGAAACAAACCATAGAGACAAAACTGAGAACTCCTTTATTTTGTCAAGTTTCAAAGAGCTACTACAAACCATGTTGGATTTAGAGTTCCAAATTCATCTATCTATATAGGAGAGAACAGAGGGAAACCTAAATATAAAAACTGCTACTGTAGACGAAAGCTTCAACCTAGAAGAACAAAATTTGGTGAGCCAAGTGGGATTTGTGTACTGATCATTACCACCAAGTATTATCAAGATTGGGTGAAAAAATATTTGCTGGTATTTCGGAAACACGTTATTTCGTAGAAGCTTGGCAACCCCTCTCAATGAAAGTGCTTTCCACAGTCTGTGCCTAGGGCTACTTGAAGAGGAAACAAACCATAGAGACAAAACTGAGAACTCCTTTATTCTGTCAAGTTTCAAAGATGTACTACAAACCATGTTGGATTTAGAGTTCCAAATTCATCTATCTATATATCAGAGAATCGAGGGAAACCTAAATATAAAAACTGCTACTGTAGACGAACGCTTCAACCTAGAAGAACAAAATTTGGTGAGCCAAGTAGAATTTGTGTACAGATCATTCCCACCAAGTATCATCAAGATTGGGTGAAAAAATATTTGCTGGTTTTTCGGACACTCGTTATTTCTTAGAAGCTTGGCAACCCCTCTCAATGAAAGTGCTTTCCCACAGTCTGTGCCTACGGCTACTTGACGAGGAAACAAACCATAGAGACAAATCTGAGACCTCCTTTATTTTTTTCAAGTTTCAAAGAGCTACTACAAACCATGTTGGATTTAGAGTTCCAAATTCATCTATCTATATAGGAGAGAACAGAGAGAAACCTAAATATAAAAACTGCTACTGTAGACGAACGCTTCAACATAGAAGAACAAAATTTGGTGAGCCAAGTGGGATTTGGGTACTGATCATTACCACCAAGTATCAACTAGATTGGGTGAAAAAATATTTGCTGGTATTTCGTAAACTCGTTATTTCTTAGAATCTTGGCAACCCCTCTCAATGAAAGTGCTTTCCACAGTCTGTGCCTAGGGCTACTTGAAGAGGAAACAAACCATAGAGACAAAACTGAGAACTCCTTTATTTTGTCAAGTTTCAAAGAGCTACTACAATCCATGTTGGATTTAGATTTCCAAATTCATATATCTAAATACGAGAGAACAAAGGGAAACCTAAATATAAAAACTGCTACTGTAGACGAAAGCTTCAAACTAGAAGAACAAAATTTCGGGAGCCAAGTGGGATTTGTGTACTGATCATTACCACCAAGAATCATCAAATTTGGGTGAAAAATATTTGCTGTTATTTCAAAACTTGTTATTTCTTAGAAGCTTGGCAACCCCTCTCAATGAAAGTGCTTTTCCACAGTCTGTGCCTAGGGCTACTTGAAGAGGAAACAAACCATAGAGACAAAACTGAGAACTCCTTTATTTTGTCAAGTTTCAAAAAGCTACTACAAACCATGTTGGATTTAGAGTTCCAAATTCATCTTTCTATATAGGAGAGAACAGAGGGAAACCAACATATAAATACTGCTACTGTAGACGAACGCTTCAACCTAGAAGAACAAAATTTGGTGAGCCAAGTGGGATTTGTGTACTGATCATTAGCTCCAAGTATCATCAAGATTGGGTGAAAAAATATTTGCTGGTATTTCGGAAACTCGTAATTTCTTAGAAGCTTGGCAACCCCTCTCAATGAAAGTGCTTTTCCACAGTCTGTGCCTAGGGCTACTTGAAGAGGAAACAAACCATAGAGACAAAACTGAGAACTGCTTTATTTTGTCAAGTTTCAAAGAGCTACTACAAACCATGTTGGATTTAGAGTTCCAAATTCATCTATCTATATGGGAGAGAACAGAGGGAAACCTAAATATAAAAACTGCTACTGCAGACAAACGCTTCAACCTAGAAGAACAAAATTTGGTGAGCCAAGTGGGATTTGTGTAATGATCATTACCACCAAGTATCATCAAGATTGGGTGAAAAAATATTTGCTGGTATTTCGGAAACTCGTTATTTTTTAGAAGCTTGGCAACCCCTCTCAATGAAAATGATTTTCCACAGTCTGTGGCTAGGGCTATGTAAAGAGGAAGCAAACCATTGAGACAAATCTGAGAACTCCATTATTTTGTAAAGTTTCAGAGAGCTACTACAAACCATGTTGGATTTAGAGTTCCAAATTCATCTATCTATATAGGAGAGAACAGAGGGAAACCTAAATATAAAAACTCCTACTGTAGACGAACGCTTCAACTTAGAAGAACAAAATTTGGTAAGCCAAGTGGGATTTGTGGACTGATCATTACCACCAAGTATCATCAAGATTGGGTGAAAAAATATTTGCTGTTATTTCGGAAACTCGTTATTTCTTAGAAGCTTTGCAACCCCTCTCAATGAAAGTGCTTTTCCACAGTCTGCGCCTAGGGCTACTTGAAGAGGAAACAAGCCATAGAGACAAATCTGAGAACTCCTTTATTTTGTCAAGTTTCAAAGATGTACTACAAACCATGTTGGATTTAGAGTTCCAAATTCATCTATCTATATATCAGAGAATCGAGGGAAACCTAAATATAAAAACTGCTACTGTAGACGAACGCTTCAACCTAGAAGAACAAAATTTGGTGAGCCAAGTGGGATTTGTGTACTGATCATTAGCTCCAAGTTTCATCAAGATTGGGTGAAAAAATATTTGCTGGTATTTCGGAAACTCGTAATTTCTTAGAAGCTTGGCAACCCCTCTCAATGAAATTGCTTTTCCACAGTCTGTGCCTAGGGGTACTTGAAGAGGAAACAAACCATAGAGACAAAACTGAGAACTCCTTTATTTGTCAAGTTTCAAAGAGCTACTACAAACCATGTAGGATTTAGAGTTCCAAATTCATCTATCTATGTAGGAGAGAACCGAGGGAAACTTAAATATAAAAACTGCTACTGTAGACGAACGCTTCAACCTAGAAGAACAAAATTTGGTAAGCCAAGTGGGATTTGTGTACTGATCATTACCACCAAGTATCATCAAGATTGGGTGAAAAAATATTTGCTGGTATTTCGGACACTCGTTATTTCTTAGAAGCTTGGCAACCCCTGTCAATGAAAGTGCTTTCCCACAGTCTGTGCCTACGGCTACTTGAAGAGGAAACAAACCATAGAGACAAATCTGAGACCTTTTTTATTTTGTCAAGTTTCAAAGAGCTACTACAAACCATGTTGGATTTAGAGTTCCAAATTCATCTATCTATATAGGAGAGAACAGAGAGAAACCTAAATATAAAAACTGCTACTGTAGACGAACGCTTCAACCTAGAAGAACAAAATTTGGTGAGCCAAGTGGGATTTGTGTACTGATCATTACCACCAAGTATCAACTAGATTGTGTAAAAAATATTTGCTGGTATTTCGGAAACTCGTTATTTCTTAGAAGCTTGGCAACCCATCTCAATGAAAGTGCTTTTCCACAGTCTGTGCCTAGGGCTACTTTAAGAGGAAACAAACCATAGCGACAAAACTGAGAACTACTTTATTTTGTCAAGTTTCAAAGAGCTACTACAAACCATGTTGGATTTAGAGTTCCAAATTCATCTTTCTATATAGGAGAGAACAGAGGGAAACCTAAATATAAAAACTGCTACTGTAGACGAACGCTTCAACTTAGAAGAACAAAATTTGGTGAGCCAAGTGGGATTTGTGTACTGATCATTAGCACCAAGTATCATCAAGATTGGGTGAAAAAATATTTGCTGGTATTTCGGAAACTCGTAATTTCTTAGAAGCTTGGCAACACCTCTCAATGAAAGTGCTTTTCCACAGTCTGTGCCTAGGGCTACTTGAAGAGGAAACAAACCATAGAGACAAAACTGAGAACTCCTTTATTTTGTCAAGTTTCAAAGAGCTACTACAAACCATGTTGGATTTAGAGTTCCAAATTCATCTATCTATATGGGAGAGAACAGAGGGAAACCTAAATATAAAAACTGCTACTGTAGACGAACGCTTCAACCTAGAAGAACAAAATTTGGTGAGCCAAGTGGGATTTGTGTACTGATCATTACCACCAAGTATCATCAAGATTGG
The DNA here is from genome assembly GCF_048772815.1 of Callospermophilus lateralis. Classification (NCBI taxonomy): domain Eukaryota; kingdom Metazoa; phylum Chordata; class Mammalia; order Rodentia; family Sciuridae; genus Callospermophilus; species Callospermophilus lateralis. Next base: position 61,069 of record NW_027515291.1, read on the forward strand.
GTGAAAAAATATTTGCTGGTATTTCGGAAACTCGTTATTTCTTAGAAGCTTGGCAACCCCTCTCAATGAAAGTGCTTTCCACAGTCTGTGCCTAGGGCTACTTGAAGAGGAAACAAACCATAGAGACAAAACTGAGAACTCCTTTATTTTGTCAAGTTTCAAAGAGCTACTACAAACCATGTTGGATTTAGAGTTTCAAATTCATCTATCTAAATACGAGAGAACAAAGGGAAACCTAAATATAAAAACTGCTACGGTAGACGAACGCTTCAAAATAGAAGAACAAAATTTGGTGAGCAAAGTGGGATTTGTGTACTGATCATTACCACCAAGTATCATCTAGATTGGGTGAAAAAATATTTGCTGGTATTTCGGAAACTCGTTATTTCTTAGAAGCTTGGCAACCCATCTCAATGCAAGTGCTTTCCACTGTCTGTGCATAGGGCTACTTTAAGAGGAAACAAACCATACAGACAAAACTGAGAACTCCTTTATTTTGTCAAGTTTCAAAGAGCTTCTACATACCATGTTGGATTTAGAGTTCCAAATTCATCTATCTATATAGGAGAGAACAGAGGGAAACCTAAATATAAAAACTGCTACTGTAGACGAAAGCTTCAATCTAGAAGTACAAAATTTCGTGAGCCAAGTGGGATTTGTGTACAGATCGTTACCACCAAGAATCATCAAATTAGGGTGAAAAAATATTTGCTGGTATTTCGTAAACTCGTTATTTCTTATAAGCTTGGCAACCCCTCTCAATGAAAGTGCTTTTCCACAGTCTGTGCCTAGGGCTACTTGAAGAGGAAACAAACCATAGAGACAAAACTGAGAACTCCTTTATTTTGTCAAGTTTCAAAGAGCTACTACAAACCATGTTGGATTTAGAGTTCCAAATTCATCTATCTATATATGAGAGAACAGAGTGAAACCTAAATATAAAAACTGCTACTTTAGAGGAACGCTTCAACCTAGAAGAACAAAATTTGGTGAGCCAAGTGGGATTTGTGTACTGATCATTACCACCAAGTATCATCAAGATTGGGTGAAAAAATATTTGCTGGTATTTCGGAAACTCGTTATTTCTTAGAAGCTTGGGAACCCCTCTCATTTAAAGTGCTTTTCCACAGTCTGTGCCTAGGGCTACTTGAAGAGGTAACAAACCATAGCGACAAAACTGAGAACTCCTTTATTTTGTCAAGTTTCAAAGAGCTACTACAAACCATGTTGGATTTAGAGTTCCAAATTCATCTTTCTATATAGGAGAGAACAGAGGGAAAACTAAATATAAAAACTGCTAATGTAGACGAACGCTTCAACCTAGAAGAACAAAATTTGGTAAGCCAAGTGGGATTTGAGTACTGATCATTAGCACCAAGTATCATCAAGATTGGGTGAAAAAATATTTGCTGGTATTTCGGAAACTCGTAATTTCTTAGAAGCTTGGCAACACCTCTCAATGAAAGTGCTTTTCCACAGTGTGTGCCTAGGGCTACTTGAAGAGGAAACAAACCATAGAGACAAAACTGAGAACTCCTTTATTTTGTCAAGTTTCAAAGAGCTACTACAAACCATGTTGGATTTAGATTTCCAAATTCATCTATCTATATGGGAGAGAACAGAGGGAAACCTAAATATAAAAACTGCTACTGTAGACGAACGCTTCAACCTAGAAGAACAAATTTTGGTGAGTCAAGTGGAATTTGTGTACTGATCATTACCACCAAGAATCATCAAATTTGGGTGAAAAAATATTTGCTGTTATTTCGAAAGTCGTTATTTCTTAGAAGCTTGGCAACCCCTCTCAATGAAAGTGCTTTTCCACATTCTGTGCCTAGGGCTACTTGAAGAGGAAACAAACCATAGAGACAAAACTGAGAACTCCTTTATTTTGTCAAGTTTCAAAGAGCTACTACAAACCATGTTGGATTTAGAGTTCCAAATTCATCTTTCTATATAGGAGAGAACAGAGGGAAACCTAAATATAAAAACTGCTACTGTAGACGAACGCTTCAACCTAGAAGAACAAAATTTCGTGAGCCAAGTGGGATTTGTGTACTGATCATTAGCTCCAAGTATCATCAAGATTGGGTGAAAAAATATTTGCTGGTATTTCGGAAACTCGTAATTTCTTAGAAGCTTGGCAACCTCTCTCAATGAAAGTGCTTTTCCACAGTCTGTGCCTAGGCTACATGAAGAGGAAACAAACCATAGAGACAAAACTGAGAACTCCTTTATTTTGTCAAGTTTCAAAGAGCTACTACAATCCATGTTGGATTTAGATTTCCAAATTCATATATCTAAATACGAGAGAACAAAGGGAAACCTAAATATAAAAACTGCTACTGTAGACGAAAGCTTCAAACTAGAAGAACAAAATTTCGGGAGCCAAGTGGGATTTGTGTACTGATCATTACCACCAAGAATCATCAAATTTGGGTGAAAAATATTTGCTGTTATTTCAAAACTCGTAATTTCTTAGAAGCTTGGCAACCCCTCTCAATGAAATTGCTTTTCCACAGTCTGTGCCTAGGGGTACTTGAAGAGGAAACAAACCATAGAGACAAAACTGAGAACTCCTTTATTTGTCAAGTTTCAAAGAGCTACTACAAACCATGTTGGATTTAGAGTTCCAAATTCATCTATATAGGAGAGAACCGAGGGAAACTTAAATATAAAAACTGCTAATGTAGACGAACGCTTCAACCTAGAAGAACAAAATTTTGTAAGCCAAGTGGGATTTGTGTACTGATCATTACCACCAAGTATCAACTAGATTGTGTGAAAAAATATTTGCTGGTATTTCGGAAACTCGTTATTTCTTAGAAGCTTGGCAACCCATCTCAATGAAAGTGCTTTCCACAGTATGTGCCTAGGGCTACTTTAAGAAGAAACAAACCATAGTGACAAAACTGAGAACTCCTTTATTTTGTGAAGTTTCAAAGAGCTACTACAAGCCATGTTGGATTTAGAGTTCCAAATTCATCTATCTATATAGGAGAGAACAGAGGGAAACCTAAATATAAAAACTGCTACTGTAGACGAACGCTTCAACCTAGAAGAACAAAATTTGGTGAGCCAAGAGGGATTTGTGTATTGATCATTACCACCGAGTATCATCAAGATTGGGTGAAAAAATATTTGCTGGTATTTCGGAAACTCGTTATTTCTTAGAAGCTTGGGAACCCCTCTCAATTAAAGTGCTTTTCCACAGTCTGTGCCTAGGGCTACTTGAAGAGGAAACAAACCATAGCGACAAAACTGAGAACTCCTTTATTTTGTCAAGTTTCAAAGAGCTACTACAAACCATGTTGGATTTAGAGTTCCAAATTCATCTTTCTATATAGGAGAGAACAGAGGGAAACCTAAATATAAAAACTGCTACTGTAATCGAACGCTTCAACTTAGAAGAACAAAATTTGGTGAGCCAAGTGGGATTTGTGTACTGATCATTAGCACCAAGTATCATCAAGATTGGGTGAAAAAATATTTGCTGGTATTTCGGAAACTCGTAATTTCTTAGAAGCTTGGCAACACCTCTCAATGAAAGTGCTTTTCCACAGTCTGTGCCTAGGGCTACTTGAAGAGGAAACAAACCATAGAGACAAAACTGAGAACTCCTTTATTTTGTCAAGTTTCAAAGAGCTACTAAAAACCATGTTGGATTTAGAGTTCCAAATTCATCTATCTATATGGGAGAGAACAGAGGGAAACCTAAATATAAAAACTGCTACTGTAGACGAACGCTTCAACCTAGAAGAACAAAATTTGGTGAGCCAAGTGGGATTTGTGTACTGATCATTACCACCAAGTATCATCAAGATTGGGTGAAAAAATATTTGCTGGTATTTCGGAAACTCGTTATTTCTTAGAAGCTTGGCAACCCCTCTCAATGAAATTGCTTTCCACAGTCTGTGCCTAGGGCTACTTGAAGAGGAAACAAACCATAGAGACAAAACTGAGAACTCCTTTATTTTGTCAAGTTTCAAAGAGCTACTACAAACCATGTTGGATTTAGAGTTTCAAATTCATCTATCTAAATACGAGAGAACAAAGGGAAACCTAAATATAAAAACTGCTACGGTAGACGAACGCTTCAAAATAGAAGAACAAAATTTGGTGAGCCAAGTGGGATTTGTGTACTGATCATTAGCTCCAAGTATCATCAAGCTTGGGTGAAAAAATATTTGCTGGTATTTCAGAAACTCGTAATTTCTTAGAAGCTTGGCAACCTCTCTCAATGAAAGTGCTTTTCCACAGTCTGTGCCTAGGCTACATGAAGAGGAAACAAACCATAGAGACAAAACTGAGAACTCCTTTATTTTGTCAAGTTTCAAAGAGCTACTACAAACCATGTTGGATTTAGAGTTCCAAATTCATCTATATAGGAGAAAACCGAGGGAAACTTAAATATAAAAACTGCTACTGTAGACAAACGCTTCAACCTAGAAGAACAAAATTTGGTAAGCCAAGTGGGATTTGTGTACTGATCATTACCACCAAGTATCAAATAGATTGTGTGAAAAAATATTTGCTGGTATTTCGGAAACTCGTTATTTCTTAGAAGCTTGGCAACCAATCTCAATGAAAGTGCTTTCCACAGTATGTGCCTAGGGCTACTTTAAGAGGAAACAAACCATAGTGACAAAACTGAGAACTCCTTTATTTTGTGAAGTTTCAAAGAGCTACTACAAGCCATGTTGGATTTAGAGTTCCAAATTCATCTATCTATATAGGAGAGAACAGAGGGAAACCTAAATATAAAAACTGCTACTGTAGACGAACGCTTCAACCTAGAAGAACAAAATTTGGTGAGCCAAGAGGGATTTGTGTACTGATCATTACCACCGAGTATCATCAAGATTGGGTGAAAAAATATTTGCTGGTATTTCGGAAACTCGTTATTTCTTAGAAGCTTGGGAACCCCTCTCAATTAAAGTGCTTTTCCACAGTCTGTGCCTAGGGCTACTTGAAGAGGAAACAAACCATAGCGACAAAACTGAGAACTCCTTTATTTTGTCAAGTTTCAAAGAGCTACTACAAACCATGTTGGATTTAGAGTTCCAAATTCATCTTTCTATATAGGAGAGAACAGAGGGAAACCTAAATATAAAAACTGCTACTGTAGACGAACGCTTCAACTTAGAAGAACAAAATTTGGTGAGCCAAGTGGGATTTGTGTACTGATCATTAGCACCAAGTATCATCAAGATTGGGTGAAAAAATATTTGCTGGTATTTCGGAAACTCGTAATTTCTTAGAAGCTTGGCAACACCTCTCAATGAAAGTGCTTTTCCACAGTTGTGCCTAGGGCTACTTGAAGAGGAAACAAACCATAGAGACAAAACTGAGAACTCCTTTATTTTGTCAAGTTTCAAAGAGCTACTAAAAACCATGTTGGATTTAGAGTTCCAAATTCATCTATCTATATGGGAGAGAACAGAGGGAAACCTAAATATAAAAACTGCTACTGTAGACGAACGCTTCAACCTAGAAGATCAAAATTTGGTGAGCCAAGTGGGATTTGTGTACTGATCATTACCACCAAGTATCATCAAGATTGGGTGAAAAAATATTTGCTGGTATTTCGGAAACTCGTTATTTCTTAGAAGCTTGGCAACCCCTCTAAATGAAATTGCTTTCCACAGTCTGTGCCTAGGGCTACTTGAAGAGGAAACAAACCATAGAGACAAAACTGAGAACTCCTTTATTTTGTCAAGTTTCAAAGAGCTACTACAAACCATGTTGTATTTAGAGTTTCAAATTCATCTATCTAAATACGAGAGAACAAAGGGAAACCTAAATATAAAAACTGCTACGGTAGACGAACGCTTCAAAATAGAAGAACAAAATTTGGTGAGCAAAGTGGGATTTGTGTACTGATCATTACCACCAAGTATCATCTAGATTGGGTGAAAAAATATTTGCTGGTATTTCGGAAACTCGTTATTTCTTAGAAGCTTGGCAACCCATCTCAATGCAAGTGCTTTCCACTGTCTGTGCCTAGGGCTACTTTAAGAGGAAACAAACCATAGAGACAAAACTGAGAACTCCTTTATTTTGTCAAGTTTCAAAGAGCTTCTACATACCATGTTGGATTTAGAGTTCCAAATTCATCTATCTATATAGGAGAGAACAGAGGGAAACCTAAATATAAAAACTGCTACTGTAGACGAAAGCTTCAATCTAGAAGTACAAAATTTCGTGAGTCAAGTGGGATTTGTGTACTGATCGTTACCACCAAGAATCATCAAATTAGGGTGAAAAAATATTTGCTGGTATTTCGGAAACTCGTTATTTCTTATAAGCTTGGCAACCCCTCTCAATGAAAGTGCTTTTCCACAGTCTGTGCCTAGGGCTACTTGAAGAGGAAACAAACCATAGAGACAAAACTGAGAACTCCTTTATTTTGTCAAGTTTCAAAGAGCTACTACAAACCATGTTGGATTTAGAGTTCCAAATTCATCTATCTATATATGAGAGAACAGAGTGAAACCTAAATATAAAAACTGCTACTTTAGACGAACGCTTCAACCTAGAAGAACAAAATTTGGTGAGCCAAGTGGGATTTGTGTACTGATCATTAGCACCAAGTATCATCAAGATTGGGTGAAAAAATATTTGCTGGTATTTCGGAAACTCGTTATTTCTTAGAAGCTTGGGAACCCCTCTCATTTAAAGTGCTTTTCCACACTCTGTGCCTAGGGCTACTTGAAGAGGTAACAAACCATAGCGACAAAACTGAGAACTCCTTTATTTTGTCAAGTTTCAAAGAGCTACTACAAACCATGTTGGATATAGATTTCCAAATTCATCTATCTATATGGGAGAGAACAGAGGGAAACCTAAATATAAAAACTGCTACTGTAGACGAACGCTTCAACCTAGAAGAACAAATTTTGGTGAGTCAAGTGGAATTTGTGTACTGATCATTACCACCAAGAATCATCAAATTTGGGTGAAAAAATATTTGCTGTTATTTCGAAAGTCGTTATTTCTTAGAAGCTTGGCAACCCCTCTCAATGAAAGTGCTTTTCCACAGTCTGTGCCTAGGGCTACTTGAAGAGGAAACAAACCATAGAGACAAAACTGAGAACTCCTTTATTTTGTCAAGTTTCAAAGAGCTACTACAAACCATGTTGGATTTAGAGTTCCAAATTCATCTATCTATATAGGAGAGAACAGAGGGAAACCTAAATATAAAAACTGCTACTGTAGACGAACGCTTCAACCTAGAAGAACAAAATTTGGTGAGCCAAGTGGGATTTCTGTACTGATCATTAGCTCCAAGTATCATCAAGATTGGGTGAAAAAATATTTGCTGGTATTTCGGAAACTCGTAATTTCTTAGAAGCTTGGCAACCTCTCTCAATGAAAGTGCTTTTCCACAGTCTGTGCCTAGGCTACATGAAGAGGAAACAAACCATAGATACAAAACTGAGAACTCCTTTATTGTGTCAAGTTTCAAAGAGCTACTACAAACCATGTTGGATTTAGAGTTCCAAATTCATCTATCTATGTAGGAGAGAACCGAGGGAAACTTAAATATAAAAACTGCTACTGTAGACGAACGCTTCAACCTAGAAGAACAAAATTTGGTAAGCCAAGTGGGATTTGTGTACTGATCATTACCACCAAGTATCATCAAGGTTGGGTGAAAAAATATTTGCTGGTATTTCGGAAACTCGTTATTTCTTAGAAGCTTGGCAACCCCTCTCAATGAAAGTGCTTTTCCACAGTCTGCGCCTAGGTCTACTTGAAGAGGAAACAAGCCATAGGGACAAATCTGAGAACTCCTTTATTTTGTCAAGTTTCAAAGAGCTACTACATACCATGTTGGATTTAGAGTTCCAAATTCATCTATCTATATAGGAGAGAACAGAGGGAAACCAAAATATAAAAACTGCTACTGTAGACGAAAGCTTCAAACTAGAAGTACAAAATTTCGTGAGCCAAGTGGGATTTGTGTACTGATCGTTACCACCAAGAATCATCAAATTTGGTTGAAAAAATATTTGTTGGTCTTTCGGAAACTCGTTATTTCCTAGAAGCTTGGCAACCCCTCTCAATGAAAGTGCTTTTCCACAGTCTGTGCCTAGGGCTACTTGAAGAGGAAACAAACCATAGAGACAAAACTGAGAACTCCTTTATTTTTCTCAAGTTTCAAAGAGATACTACAAACCATGTTGGATTTAGAGTTCCAAATTCATCTATCTATATAGGAGAGAACAGATGAACCTAAATATAAAAACTGCTACTGTAGACGAACGCTTCAACCTAGAAGAACAAAATTTGGTGAGCCAAGTGGAATTTGTGTACTGATCATTACCACCAAGTATCATCAAGATTGGGTGAAAAAATATTTGCTGGTATTTCGGAAACTCGTTATTTCTTAGAAGCTTGGCAACAAATCTCAATGAAAGTGCTTTCCACAGTCTGTGCCTAGGGCTACTTTAAGAGGAAACAAACCATAGAGACAAAACTGAGAACTCCTTTATTTTGTCAAGTTTCAAACAGCTACTACAAACCATGTTGGATTTAGAGTTCCAAATTCATCTATCTATATAGGAGAGAACAGAGGGAAACCTAAATATAAAAACTGCTACTGTAGACGAACGCTTCAACCTTAAAGAACAAAATTTGGTGAGCCAAGTGGGATTTGTGTACTGATCATTACCAAAAAGAATCATCAAATTTGGGTGAAAAAATATTTGCTGATATTTCGGTAACTCGTTATTTCTTAGAAGATTGGCAACCAGTCTCAATGAAAGTGCTTTTCCATAGTCTGTGCCTAGGGCTACTTGAAGAGGAAACAAACCATAGAGACAAAATTGAGAACTCCTTTATTTTGTCAAGTTTCAAAGAGCTACTACAATCCATGTTGGATTTAGAGTTCCAAATTCATCTATCTATATAGGAGAGAACAGAGGGAAACGTAAATATAAAAACTGCTACGGTAGACGAACGCTTCAAAATAGAAGAACAAAATTTCGTGAGCAAAGTGGGATTTGTGTACTGATCATTACCACCAAGTATCAACTAGATTGGGTGAAAAAATATTTGCTGGTATTTCGGAAACTCGTTATTTCTTAGAAGCTTGGCAACCCATCTCAATGCAAGTGCTTTCCACTGTCTGTGCCTAGGGCTACTTTAAGAGAAAAGAAACCATAGAGACAAATCTGAGAACTCCTTTATTTTGTCAAGTTTCAAAGATGTACTATAAACCATGTTGGATTTAGAGTTCCAAATTCATCTATCTATATAGGAGAGAACAGAGGGAAACCTAAATATAAAAACTGCTACCTTAGATGAAAGCTTGAAACTAGAAGTACAAAATTTCGTGAGCCAAGTGGGATTTGTGTACTGATCGTTACCACCAAGATTCATCAAATTAGGGTGAAAAAATATTTGCTGGTATTTCGGAAACTCGTTATTTCTTAGAAGCTGGCAACCCCTCTCAATGAAAGTGCTTTTCCACAGTCTGTGCCTAGGGCTACTTGAAGAGGAAACAAACCATAGAGACAAAACTGAGAACTCCTTTATTTTGTCAAGTTTCAAAGAGCTACTACAAACCATGTTGGATTTAGAGTTCCAAATTCATCTATCTATATATGAGAGAACAGAGTGAAACCTAAATATAAAAACTGCTACTGTAGACGAACGCTTCAACCTAGAAGAACAAAATTTGGTGAGCCAAGTGGGATTTGTGTACTGATCATTACCACCGAGTATCATCAAGATTGGGTGAAAAAATATTTGCTGGTATTTCGGAAACTCGTTATTTCTTAGAAGCTTGGGAACCCCTCTCAATTAAAGTGCTTTTCCACAGTCTGTGCCTAGGGCTACTTGAAGAGGAAACAAACCATAGCGACAAAACTGAGAACTCCGAGAGAACAGAAGAAAACCTAAATATAAAACTGCTACTGTAGACGAACGCTTCAACCTAGAAGAACAAAATTTGGTCAGCCAAGTGGGATTTGTGTACTGATCATTAGCAACAAGTATCATCAAGATTCGGTGAAAAAACATTTGCTGGTATTTCGGAAACTCGTTATTTCTTAGAAGTTTGGCAACCCCTCTCAATGAAAGTTCTTTTCCACAATCTGTGCCTAGGGCTCCTGGAAGATTAAACAAACCATAGAGACAAAACTGAGAACTCCTTTAGTTTGTCAAGTTTCAAAGAGCTACTATAAACCATGTTTTATATAGAGTTCCAAATTCATCTATCTATATAGGTGAGAACAGAGGGAAACCTAAATATAAAAACTGCTACTGTAGACGAACGCTTCAAACTATAAGATGAAAATGTGGTGAGCCCAGTGGGATTTGTGTACTGATCATTACCACCAAGTATCATCAAGATTGGGTGAAAATATATTTGCTGGTATTTTGGAATCTCGTTATTTCTTAGAAGCTTGGCAACTCCTCTCAATGAAAGTGCTTTCCACAGTCTGTGCCTATGGCTACTTGAAGAGGAAACAAACCATAGAGACAAAACTGAGAACTCCTTTATTTTGTCAAGTTTCAAAGAGCTACTACAAACCATGTTGGATTTAGAGTTCCAAATTCATCGATCTATATAGGAGAGAAGAGAGGGAAACCTAAATATAAAAACTGCTACTGTCGAAGAACGCTTCAACCTAGAAGAACAAATTTGGTGAGCCAAGTGGGATTTGTGTACTGATCATAAGCAACAAGTATCATCAAGATTGGGTGAAAAAATATTTGCTGGTATTTCGGTTACTCGTTATTTCTTAGAAGCTTGGCAATCCCTCTCAATGAAAGTGCTTTTCCACAGTCTGTGCCTAGGGCTAATTGAAAAGGAAACAAACCATAGAGACAAAACTGAGAAGTCCTTTATTTTGTCAAGTTTCATAGAGCTACTACAAACCATGTTGGATTTAGAGTTCCAAATTCATCTATCTATATATGAGACTACAGAGTGAAACCTAAATATAAAAACTGCTACTGTAGACGAACGCTTCAACTTAGAAGAACAAAATTTGGTGAGCCAAGTGGGATTTGTGTACTGATCATTAGCACCAAGTATCATCAAGATTGGGTGAAAAAAATATTTGCTGGTATTTCGGAAACTCGTAATTTCTTAGAAGCTTGGCAAAACCTCTCAATGAAAGTGCTTTTCCACAGTCTGTGCCTAGGGCTACTTGAAGAGGAAACAAACCATAGAGACAAAACAGAGAACTCCTTTATTTTGTCAAGTTTCAAAGAGCTACTAAAAACCATGTTGGATTTAGAGTTCCAAATTCATCTATCTATATGGGAGAGAACAGAGGGAAACCTAAATATAAAAACTGCTACTGTAGACGAACGCTTCAACCTAGAAGAACAAAATTTGGTGAGCCAAGTGGGATTTGTGTACTGATCATTACCACCAAGTATCATCAAGATTGGGTGAAAAAATATTTGCTGGTATTTCGGAAACTCGTTATTTCTTAGAAGCTTGGCAACCCCTCTCAATGAAATTGCTTTCCACAGTCTGTGCCTAGGGCTACTTGAAGAGGAAACAAACCATAGAGACAAAACTGAGAACTCCTTTATTTTGTCAAGTTTCAAAGAGCTACTACAAACCATGTTGGATTTAGAGTTTCAAATTCATCTATCTAAATACGAGAGAACAAAGGGAAACCTAAATATAAAAACTGCTACGGTAGACGAACGTTCAAAATAGAAGAACAAAATTTGGTGAGCAAAGTGGGATTTGTGTACTGATCATTACCACCAAGTATCATCTAGATTGGGTGAAAAAATATTTGCTGGTATTTCGGAAACTCGTTATTTCTTAGAAGCTTGGCAACCCATCTCAATGCAAGTGCTTTCCACTGTCTGTGCCTAGGGCTACTTTAAGAGGAAACAAACCATAGAGACAAAACTGAGAACTCCTTTATTTTGTCAAGTTTCAAAGAGCTTCTACATACCATGTTGGATTTAGAGTTCCAAATTCATCTATCTATATAAAGAGAGAACAGAGGGAAACCTAAATATAAAAACTGCTACTGTAGACGAAAGCTTCAATCTAGAAGTACAAAATTTCGTGAGCCAAGTGGGATTTGTGTACTGATCGTTACCACCAAGAATCATCAAATTAGGGTGAAAAAATATTTGCTGGTATTTCGTAAACTCGTTATTTCTTATAAGCTTGGCAACCCCTCTCAATGAAAGTGCTTTTCCACAGTCTGTGCCTAGGGCTACTTGAAGAGGAAACAAACCATAGAGACAAAACTGAGAACTCCTTTATTTTGTCAAGTTTCAAAGAGCTACTACAAACCATGTTGGATTTAGAGTTCCAAATTCATCTATCTATATATGAGAGAACAGAGTGAAACCTAAATATAAAAACTGCTACTTTAGACGAACGCTTCAACCTAGAAGAACAAAATTTGGTGAGCCAAGTGGGATTTGTGTACTGATCATTACCACCAAGTATCATCAAGATTGGGTGAAAAAATATTTGCTGGTATTTCGGAAACTCGTTATTTCTTAGAAGCTTGGGAACCCCTCTCATTTAAAGTGCTTTTCCACAGTCTGTGCCTAGGGCTACTTGAAGAGGTAACAAACCATAGCGACAAAACTGAGAACTCCTTTATTTTGTCAAGTTTCAAAGAGCTACTACAAACCATGTTGGATTTAGAGTTCCAAATTCATCTTTCTATATAGGAGAGAACAGAGGGAAAACTAAATATAAAAACTGCTAATGTAGACGAACGCTTCAACTTAGAAGAACAAAATTTGGTAAGCCAAGTGGGATTTGAGTACTGATCATTAGCACCAAGTATCATCAAGATTGGGTGAAAAAATATTTGCTGGTATTTCGGAAACTCGTAACTTCTTAGAAGCTTGGCAACACCTCTCAATGAAAGTGCTTTTCCACAGTCTGTGCCTAGGGCTACTTGAAGAGGAAACAAACCATAGAGACAAAACTGAGAACTCCTTTATTTTGTCAAGTTTCAAAGAGCTACTACAAACCATGTTGGATTTAGATTTCCAAATTCATCTATCTATATGGGAGAGAACAGAGGGAAACCTAAATATAAAAACTGCTACTGTAGACGAACGCTTCAACCTAGAAGAACAAATTTTGGTGAGTCAAGTGGAATTTGTGTACTGATCATTACCACCAAGAATCATCAAATTTGGGTGAAAAAATATTTGCTGTTATTTCGAAACTCGTTATTTCTTAGAAGCTTGGCAACCCCTCTCAATGAAAGTGCTTTTCCACAGTCTGTGCCTAGGGCTACTTGAAGAGGAAACAAACCATAGAGACAAAACTGAGAACTCCTTTATTTTGTCAAGTTTCAAAGAGCTACTACAAACCATGTTGGATTTAGAGTTCCAAATTCATCTTTCTATATAGGAGAGAACAGAGGGAAACCTAAATATAAAAACTGCTACTGTAGACGAACGCTTCAACCTAGAAGAACAAAATTTGGTGAGCCAAGTGGGATTTGTGTACTGATCATTATCTCCAAGTATCATCAAGATTGGGTGAAAAAATATTTGCTGGTATTTCGGAAACTCGTAATTTCTTAGAAGCTTGGCAACCTCTCTCAATGAAAGTGCTTTTCCACAGTCTGTGCCTAGGCTACATGAAGAGGAAACAAACCATAGAGACAAAACTGAGAACTCCTTTATTTTGTCAAGTTTCAAAGAGCTACTACAAACCATGTTGGATTTAGAGTTCCAAATTCATCTATCTATATAGGAGAGAACCGAGGGAAACCTAAATATAAAAACTGCTACTGTAGACGAAAGCTTCAAACTAGAAGTACAAAATTTCGTGAGCCAAGTGGGATTTCTGTACTGATCGTTACCACCAAGAATCATCAAATTTGGTTGAAAAAATATTTGTTGGTCTTTCGGAAACTCGTTATTTCCTAGAAGCTTGGCAACCCCTCTCAATGAAAGTGCTTTTCCACAGTCTGTGCCTAGGGCTACTTGAAGAGGAAACAAACCATAGAGACAAAACTGAGAACTCCTTTATTTTTCTCAAGTTTCAAAGAGCTACTACAAACCATGTTGGATTTAGAATTCCAAATTCATCTATCTATATAGGAGAGAACAGATGAACCTAAATATAAAAACTGCTACTGTAGACGAACACTTCAACCTAGAAGAACAAAATTTGGTGAGCCAAGTGGGATTTGTGTACTGATCATTACCACCAAGTATCATCAAGATTGGGTGAAAAAATATTTGCTGGTATTTCGGAAACTCGTTATTTCTTAGAAGCTTGGCAACCCATCTCAATGAAAGTGCTTTCCACAGTCTGTGCCTAGGGCTACTTTAAGAGGAAACAAACCATAGAGACAAAACTGAGAACTCCTTTATTTTGTCAAGTTTCAAACAGCTACTACAAACCATGTTGGATTTAGAGTTCCAAATTCATCTATCTATATAGGAGAGAACAGAGGGAAACCTAAATATAAAAACTGTTACTGTAGACGAACGCTTCAACCTAGAAGAACAAAATTTGGTGAGCCATGTGGAATTTCTGTACTGATCATTACCACCAAGTATCATCAAGATTGGGTGAAAAAATATTTGCTGGTATTTCGGAAACTCGGAATTTCTTAGAAGCTTGGGAACCCCTCTCAATTAAAGTGCTTTTCCACAGTCTGTGCCTAGGGCTACTTGAAGAGGAAACAAACCATAGCGACAAAACTGAGAACTCCGAGAGAACAGAAGAAAACCTAAATATAAAACTGCTACTGTAGACGAACGCTTCAACCTAGAAGAACAAAATTTGGTCAGCCAAGTGGGATTTGTGTACTGATCATTAGCAACAAGTATCATCAAGATTTGGTGAAAAAACATTTGCTGGTATTTCGGAAACTCGTTATTTCTTAGAAGTTTGGCAACCCCTCTCAATGAAAGTTCTTTTCCACAGTCTGTGCCTAGGGCTCCTGGAAGATTAAACAAACCATAGAGACAAAACTGAGAACTCCTTTAGTTTGTCAAGTTTCAAAGAGCTACTATAAACCATGTTTTATTTAGAGTTCCAAATTCATCTATCTATATAGGTGAGAACAGAGGGAAACCTAAATATAAAAACTGCTACTGTAGACGAACGCTTCAAACTATAAGATGAAAATGTGGTGAGCCCAGTGGGATTTGTGTACTGATCATTACCACCAAGTATCATCAAGATTGGGTGAAAATATATTTGCTGGTATTTTGGAATCTCGTTATTTCTTAGAAGCTTGGCAACTCCTCTCAATGAAAGTGCTTTCCACAGTCTGTGCCTATGGCTACTTGAAGAGGAAACAAACCATAGAGACAAAACTGAGAACTCCTTTATTTTGTCAAGTTTCAAACAGCTACTACAAACCATGTTGGATTTAGAGTTCCAAATTCATCGATCTATATAGGAGAGAAGAGAGGGAAACCTAAATATAAAAACTGCTACTGTCGAAGAACGCTTCAACCTAGAAGAACAAATTTGGTGAGCCAAGTGGGATTTGTGTACTGATCATAAGCAACAAGTATCATCAAGATTGGGTGAAAAAATATTTGCTGGTATTTCGGTTACTCGTTATTTCTTAAAGCTTGGCAATCCCTCTCAATGAAAGTGCTTTTCCACAGTCTGTGCCTAGGGCTAATTGAAAAGGAAACAAACCATAGAGACAAAACTGAGAAGTCCTTTATTTTGTCAAGTTTCATAGAGCTACTACAAACCATGTTGGATTTAGAGTTCCAAATTCATCTATCTATATATGAGACTACAGAGTGAAACCTAAATATAAAAACTGCTACTGTAGACGAACGCTTCAACTTAGAAGAACAAAATTTGTTGAGCCAAGTGGGATTTGTGTACTGATCATTAGCACCAAGTATCATCAAGATTGGGTGAAAAAAATATTTGCTGGTATTTCGGAAACTCGTAATTTCTTAGAAGCTTGGCAACACCTCTCAATGAAAGTGCTTTTCCACAGTCTGTGCCTAGGGCTACTTGAAGAGGAAACAAACCATAGAGACAAAACTGAGAACTCCTTTATTTTGTCAAGTTTCAAAGAGCTACTAAAAACCATGTTGGATTTAGAGTTCCAAATTCATCTATCTATATGGGAGAGAACAGAGGGAAACCTAAATATAAAAACTGCTACTGTAGACGAACGCTTCAACCTAGAAGAACAAAATTTGGTGAGCCAAGTGGGATTTGTGTACTGATCATTACCACCAAGTATCATCAAGATTGGGTGAAAAAATATTTGCTGGTATTTCGGAAACTCGTTATTTCTTAGAAGCTTGGCAACCCCTCTCAATGAAATTGCTTTCCACAGTCTGTGCCTAGGGCTAATTGAAGAGGAAACAAACCATAGAGACAAAACTGAGAACTCCTTTATTTTGTCAAGTTTCAAAGAGCTACTACAAACCATGTTGGATTTAGAGTTCCAAATTCATCTATCTATATAGGAGAGAACAGAGGGAAACCTAAATATAAAAACTGCTATTGTAGACGAACGCTTCAAAATAGAAGAACAAAATTTGGTGAGCAAAGTGGGATTTGTGTACTGATCATTACCACCAAGTATCATCTAGATTGGGTGAAAAAATATTTGCTGGTATTTCGGAAACTCGTTATTTCTTAGAAGCTTGGCAACCCATCTCAATGCAAGTGCTTTCCACTGTCTGTGCCTAGGGCTACTTTAAGAGGAAACAAACCATAGAGACAAAACTGAGAACTCCTTTATTTTGTCAAGTTTCAAAGTGCTTCTACATACCATGTTGGATTTAGAGTTCCAAATTCATCTATCTATATAGGAGAGAACAGAGGGAAACCTAAATATAAAAACTGCTACTGTAGACGAAAGCTTCAATCTAGAAGTACAAAATTTCGTGAGCCAAGTGGGATTTGTGTACTGATCGTTACCACCAAGAATCATCAAATTAGGGTGAAAAAATATTTGCTGGTATTTCGTAAACTCGTTATTTCTTATAAGCTTGGCAACCCCTCTCAAGGAAAGTGCTTTTCCACAGTCTGTGCCTAGGGCTACTTGAAGAGGAAACAAACCATAGAGACAAAACTGAGAACTCCTTTATTTTGTCAAGTTTCAAAGAGCTACTACAAACCATGTTGGATTTAGAGTTCCAAATTCATCTATCTATATAGGAGAGAACAGAGTGAAACCTAAATATAAAAACTGCTACTGTAGACGAACGCTTCAACCTAGAAGAACAAAATTTGGTGAGCCAAGTGGGATTTGTGTACTGATCATTAGGAACAAGTATCATCAAGATTGGGTAAAAAATATTTGCTGGTATTTCGGAAAATTGTTATTTCTTAGAAGCTTGGCAACCCCTCTCAATGAAATTGCTTTTCCACAGTGTGTGCCTAGGGCTACTTGAAGAGCAAACAAACGATAGAGACAAAACTGAGAACTCCTTTATTTTGTCAGGTTTCAAAGGGGTACTAAAAAAAACAAGTTGGATTTAGAGTTCCAAATTCATCTATCTATATATGAGAGAACAGAGTGAAACCTAAATATAAAAACTGCTACTGTAGACGAAAGCTTCAACCTAGAAGAACAAAATTTGGTGAGCCAGGTGTGATTTGTGTAGTGATCATTACCACCAAGTATCATCAAGATTGGGTGAAAAAATATTTGCTGGTATTTCGGAAGCTCGTTATTTCTTAGAGGCTTGGCAACCCCTCTCAATGAAAGTGCTTTTCCACAGTCTGTGCCTAGTGCTACTTGAAGAGGAAACAAACCATAGAGACAAAACTGAGAACTCCTTTATTTTTTCAAGTTTCAAGAGCTACTACAAACCATGTTGGATTTAGAGTTCCAAATTCATCTATCTATAAGAGAGTAAGAATGAAACCTAAATATAAAAACTGCTACTGTAGACGAACTCTTCAACCTAGAAGAACAAAATTTGGTGAAGCAAGTGGGATTTGTGTACTGATCATTACCACCAAGTATCACCAAGTACTGATCATTACCACCAAGTATTTGCTGGTATTTCGGAAACTCGTTATTGCTTAGAAGCTTGGCAACTTCTCTCAATTAAAGTGCTTTTCCACAGTCTGTGCCTAGGGCTACTTGAAGAGGAAACTAACCATAGAAACAAAACTGAGAACTCCTTTATTTTGTCAAGTTTCAAAGAGCTACTACAAACCATGTTGGATTTAGATTTCCAAATTCATCTATCTATATAGGAGAGAACAGAGGAAAACCTAAATATAAAACTGCTACTGTAGACGAACGCTTCAACCTAGAAGAACAAAATTTGGTGAGCCAAGTGGGATTTGTGTACTGATCATTAGCAACAAGTATCATCAAGATTCGGTGAAAAAACATTTGCTGGTATTTCGGAAACTCGTTATTTCTTAGAAGATTGGCAACCCCTCTCAATGAAAGTTCTTTTCAACAGTCTGTGCCTAGGGCTCGTTGAAGATTAAACAAACCATAGAGACCAAACTGAGAACTCCTTTATTTTGTCAAGTTTCAAAGAGCTACTATTAACCATGTTTTATTTAGAGTTCCAAATTCATCTATCTATATAGGTGAGAACAGAGGGAAACCTAAATATAAAAACTGCTACTGTAGACGAACGCTTCAAACTAGAAGATCAAAATGTGGTGAGCCCAGTGGGATTTGTGTACTGATCATTACCACCAAGTATCATCAAGATTGTGTGAAAATATATTTGCTGGTATTTCGGAAACTCGTTTTTTCTTAGAAGTTGGCAACCCGTCTCAATGAAAGTGCTTTTCCACAGTCTGTGCCTACGGCTACTTGAAGAGGAAACAAACCATAGAGACAAAACTGAGAACTCCTTTATTTTATCGAGTTTCAAAGAGCTACTGCAAACCATGTTGGATTTAGAGTTCCAAATTCATCTATCTATATATGAGAGAACAGAGGGAAACCTAACTATAAAAACTGCTACTGTACACGAACGCATCAACCTAGAAGAACAAAATTTGGTGAGCCAAGTGGTATTTGTGTACTGATCAGTACCTACAATTATCATCAAGATTGGGTGAAAAAATATTTGCTGGTATTTTGGAAACTCGTTATTTCTTAGAAGCTTGGCAACTCCTCTCAATGAAAGTGCTTTTCCACAGTCTGTGCCTAGGGCTCCTTGAAGATTAAAGAAACCATAGAGACAAAACTGAGAACTCCTTTATTTTTTCAAGTTTCAAGAGCTACTACAAACCATGTTGGATTTAGAGTTCCAAATTCATCTATCTATAAGAGAGAACAGAGGGAATCCTCGCTATAAAACTGCCTCTGTACACGAACGCATCAACCTAGAAGAACAAAATTTGGTGAGCCAAGTGGGATTTGTGTACTGATCATTACCACCAAGTATCATCAAGATTGGGTGAAAGAATATTTGCTGGTATTTCGGAAACTCGTTAATTCTTAGAAGCTTGGCAAACCCTCTCAATGAAAGTGGTTTTCCACAGTCTGTGCCTAGGGCTACTTGAAGAGGAAACAAACCATAGAGACAAAACTGAGAACTCCTTTATTTTGTCAAGTTTCATAGAGCTACTACAAACCATGTTGGATTTAGAGTTCCAAATTCATCTATCTAATATATGAGAGAACAGAGTGAAACCTAAATATAAAAACTGCTACTGTAGACAAACGCTTCAACCTAGAAGAACAAAATTTGGTGAGCCAAGGGGGATTTGTGTACTGATCATTACCACCAAGTATCATCAAGATTGGGTGAAAAAATATTTGCTGGTATTTCGGAAACTCGTTAATTCTTAGAAGCTTGCAAACCCTCTCAATGAAAGTGGTTTTCCACAGTCTGTGCCTAGGGCTACTTGAAGAGGAAACAAACCATAGAGACAAAACTGAGAACTCCTTTATTTTGTCAAGTTTCATAGAGCTACTACAAACCATGTTGGATTTAGAGTTCCAAATTCATCTATCTATATATGAGAGAACAGAGTGAAACCTAAATATAAAAACTGCTACTGTAGACAAACGCTTCAACTTAGAAGAACAAAATTTGGTGAGCCAAGGGGGATTTGTGTACTGATCATTACCACCAAGTATCATCAAGATTGGGTGAAAAAATATTTGCTGGTATTTCGGAAACTCGTTAGTTCTTAGAAGCTTGGCAACTAATCTCAATGACAGTGCTTTTCCACAGTCTGTGCCTAGGGCTCCTTGAAGATTAAACAAACCATAGAGACAAAACTGAGAACTCCTTTATTTTTTCAAGTTTCAAGAGCTACTACAAACCATGTTGGATTTAGAGTTCCAAATTCATCTATCTATAAGAGAGTAAGAATGAAACCTAAATATAAAAACTGCTACTGTAGACGAACTCTTCAACCAAGAAGAACAAAATTTGGTGAAGCAAGTGGGATTTGTGTACTGATCATTACCACCAAGTATCATCAAGTACTGATCATTACCACCAAGTATTTGCTGGTATTTCGGAAACTCGTTATTGCTTAGAAGCTTGGCAACTTCTCTCAATGAAAGTGCTTTTCCAAAGTCTGTGCCTAGGGCTCCTTGAAGATTAAACAAACCATAGAGACAAAACTGAGAACTCCTTTATTTTTTCAAGTTTCAAGAGCAACTACAAACCATGTTGGATTTAGAGTTCCAAATTCATCTATCTATAAGAGAGAGCAGAGGGAAACCTAACTATAAAACTGCCTCTGTACACGAACGCATCAACCTAGAAGAACAAAATTTGGTGAGCCAAGTGGGATTTGTGTACTGATCATTACCTACAAGTATCATCAAGTTTGTGTGAAAAAATATTTGCTGGTATTTTGGAAACTCGTTATTTCTTAGAAGCTTTGCAACTCTCTCAATGAAAGTGCTTTCCACAGTCTGTGCCTATGGCTACTTGAAGAGGAAACAAACCATAGATACAAAACTGAGAACTCCTTTATTTGGTCAAGTTTCAAACAGCTACTACAAACCATGTTGGATTTAGAGTTCCAAATTCATCGACTATATAGGGAGAAGAGAGGGAAACCTAAATATAAAAACTGCTACTGTAGACGAACGCTTCAACCTAGAAGAACAAATTTGGTGAGCCAAGTGGGATTTGTGTACTGATCATAAGCAACAAGTATCATCAAGATTGGGTGAAAAAATATTTGCTGGTATTTCGGAAACTCGTTATTTCTTAGAAGCTTGGCAACCCCTCTCAATGAAAATGCTTTTCCACAGTCTGTGACTAGGGCTAATTGAAAAGGAAACAAACCATAGAGACAAAACTGAGAACTCCTTTATTTTGTCAATTTTCATAGAGCTACTACAAACCATGTTAAATTTAGAGTTCCAAATTCATCTACCTATATATGAGAGAACAGAGTGAAACCTAAATATAAAAACTGCTACTGTAGACAAACGCTTCAACCTAGAAGAACAAAATTTGGTGAACCAAGTGTAATTTGTGTACTGATCATTACCACCAAGTATCATCAAGATTGGGTGAAAAAATATTTGCTGGTATTTCGGAAACGCGTTAGTTCTTAGAAGCTTGGCAACTCCTCTCAATGAAAGTGCTTTTCCACAGTCTGTGCCTAGGGCTCCTTGAAGATTAAACAAACCATAGAGACAAAACTGAGAACTCCTTTGTTTTTTCAAGTTTCAAGAGCTACTACAAACCATTTTGGATTTAGAGTTCCAAATTCATCTATCTATAAGAGAGAACAGAGGGAAACCTAAATATAAAAACTGCTACTGTAGACGAACTCTTCAACCTAGAAGAACAAAATTTGGTGAGCCAAGTGGGATTTGTGTACTGATCATTACCACCAAGTATCATCAAGTTTGGGTGAAAAAATATTTGCTGGTATTCGGAAACTCGTTATTGCTTAGAAGCTTGGCAACCCCTCTCAATGAAAGTGCTTTTACACAGTCTGTGCCTAGGGCTACTTGAAGAGGAAACAAACCATAGAGACAAAACTGAGAACTCCTTTATTTTGTCAAGTTTCAAAGAGCTACTACAAACCATGTTGGATTTAGATTTCCAAATTCATCTATCTATATAGGAGAGAACAGAGGAAAACCTAAATATAAAACTGCTACTGTAGACGAACGCTTCAACCTAGAAGAACAAAATTTGGTCAGCCAAGTGGGATTTGTGTACTGATAATTAGCAACAAGTATCATCAAGATTGGGTGAAAAAACATTTGCTGGTATTTCGGAAACTCGTTATTTCTTAGAAGTTTGGCAACCCCTCTCAATGAAAGTTCTTTTCCACAGTCTGTGCCTAGGGCTCCTTGAAGATTAAACAAACCATAGAGACAAAACTGAGAACTCCTTTATCTTGTCAAGTTTCAAAGAGCTACTATAAACCATGTTTTATTTAGAGTTCCAAATTCATCTGTCTATATAGGTGAGAACATAGGGAAACCTAAATATAAAAACTGCTACTGTAGATGAACGCTTCAAACTAGAAGATCAAAATGTGTTGAGCCCAGTGGGATTTGTCTACTGATCATTACAACCAAGTATCATCAAGATTGGGTGAAAAAATATTTGCTGGTATTTCAGAAACTCGTTATTTCTTAGAAGCTTGGCAACCCCTCTCAATGAAAGTGCTTTTCCACAGTCTGTGCCTACGGCTACTTGAGGAAACAAACCATAGAGACAAAACTGAGAAATCCTTTATTTTATCGAGTTTCAAAGAGCTACTACAAACCATGGTGGATTTAGAGTTCCAAATTCATGTATCTATATATGAGAGAACAGAGGGAAACCTAACTATAAAAACTGCTACTGTACACGAACGCTTCAACCTAGAAGAACAAAATTTGGTGAGCCAAGTGGTATTTGTGTACTGATCATTACCTACAAGTATCATCAAGATTGGGTGAAAAAATATATGCTGGTATTTTGGAAACTCGTTATTTCTTAGAAGCTTGGCAACTCCTCTCAATCAAAGTGCTTTCCACAGTCTGTGCCTATGGCTACTTGAAGAGGAAACAAACCATAAAGACAAAACTGAGAACTCCTTTATTTTGACAAGTTTCAAACAGCTACTACAAACCATGTTGGATAAAGAGTTCCAAATTCATCAATCTATATAGGAGAGAAGAGAGGGAAACCTAAATATAAAAACTGCTACTGTAGACGAACGCTTCAACCTAGAAGAACAAATTTGGTGAGCCAATTGGGATTTGTGTACTGATCATAAGCAACAAGTATCATCAAGATTGGGTGAAAAAATATTTGCTGGTATTTTGGAAACTCGTTATTTCTTAGAAGCTTGGCAACCCATCTCAGTGAAAGTGCGTTCCACAGTCTGTGCCGAGGACTAATTGAAGAGGAAACAAACCATAGAGACAAAACTGAGAACTTTTTTATTTTATCAAGTTTCAAAGAGCTACTACAAACCATGTTGGATTTAGAGTTCCAAATTTATCTATCTATATAGAAGAGAACAGAGGGAAACCTAAATATAAAAACTGCTGCTGTAGACGAAAGCTTCAAAATAGAAGAACAAAATTTGGTGAGCCAAGTGGGATTTGTGTACTGACCATTACCACCAAGTATCTTCAAGATTGGGTGAAGGAATATTTGCTGGTATTCGGAAACTCGTAATTTCTTAGAAGCTTGGCAACCCCTCTCAATGAAAGTGCTTTTCCACAGTCTGTGCCTAGGGCTATGAAAAGGAAACAAACCATAGAGACAAAACTGAGAACTGCTTTATTTTGTCAGGTTTCAAAGAGCTACTACAAACCATGTTGGATTTAGAGTTCCAAATTCATCTATCTATGTAGGAGAGAACAGAGGGAAACCTAAATATAAAAACTGCTACTGTAGACGAACGCTACAACCTAGAAGAACAAAATTTGGTGAGCCAAGTGGGATTTGTGTAGTGATCATTACCACAAAGTAGTATCAAGATTGGGTGAAAAAATGTTTGCTGGTATTTCAAAAAACTCGTTATTTCTTAGAAGCTTGTCAACCCATCTCAATGAAAGTGCTTTCCACAGTCTGTGCCTATGGCTACTTTAACAGGAAACAAACCATAGAGACAAAACTGAGAACTCCTTTATTTGGTCAAGTTTCAAACAGCTACTACAAACCATGTTGGATTTAGAGTTCCAAATTCTTCGACTATATAGGGAGAAGAGAGGGAAACCTAAATATAAAAACTGCTACTGTAGACGAACGCTTCAACCTAGAAGAACAAAATTTGGTGAGCCAAGTGGGATTTGTGTACTGATCTTTAGCAAGAAGTATCATCAAGATTGGGTGAAAAAATATTTGCTGGTATTTCGGAAACTCGTTATTTCTTAGAAGCTTGACAACCCCTCTCAATTAAAGTGCTTTTCCACAGTCTGTGCCTAGGGCTAATTGAAAAGG
>NW_027515292.1:0-85072 GCF_048772815.1 Callospermophilus lateralis
AAAGAGTGGACAAAAGGTCACATGAAGCCAGGCCCATTGAGTTCTCCAATATGAGTTCCATGTGTGTTTTGACTCTCAACTATTGCTGCCAAGTATTAAAGAATAAAATCCTGTGATATCCTGGCTGAGATTCCCAGAACTCTGAGGAAAGCCACCCTGGGCCAAGCTCTCTGTTTCCAAGGGCGACTCTCATGCGTGGCCTCATAAAATCCCAACACAATTTATGACAATACTTCTCTGAGTCAGTTCCAGAACGCAGTCTCTAAGGGGAATCACACCAGAGTTCAAGCCCAGGTTGACCCAGTCATCTCTCCACACCGCCAAACAAATGACCACAATTAAAACCAAAACACTCCCACATGGCTTCCATCTTCTTCCATGTAGACACTCATCATAACCTCTGGTTGGAGCTTTCCATGAGGGGCACATTCCAAAGAGTGTCCAAAATAAGCTCCATGTCCCTCATTTGGCTAAAGTCAGGGTGGGCTGGAAACACTTCCTGTGAAACCGGAGTGATCAAATATTCCTGCCCTTAATACTGCTCCGCTTCTCCAATTTGAGGCCTTCTGACTGTGGGGTTTAGATTCTTTATGTGAATTGGAATCAGGAGAAAAGACAAGCCCTTCTGCAGAGATTTGAGGAACTCATTTGACCCAAAGGATCCCTATTCTCACTTGATGGATTTCAGGAACCTAACAGAGGAAGGCAATAGAATTTATTCACAATGACTGAACATTTTGCCATTTTGGTTTTGGATGCACACATGGAATCTTTCTTTAGATCCATCAGGTGCTGAGAATATAAGCCACAGCCTCACACAGGGCCAAGAGGCTGATTCAGACACATCCTATTCCAAAGAAATTAAGCAAAGAATCCAAGGTGATGCCCATTCATTTACATTTGAAAACTGTTTTCTTCAGGGTTCATAAAGGGGTGGCCTGAGGCAAAGACGTTCCTGAAATTCAGGGCAACAGAACAATAGGTTAGCAAATGACCCAAAGCAGGGTTTCTCCACTGAGAGTTTCCTGGTCACACTGATATCTGAGTTTTCTGAGATACTGGCCATTCCAATCAGCTATCCAGTACAAGGCCATGTCACAGACGTTGGAGTTGGCACCTATCTTGGACACAAATCCATGATCCTATTCTGGAGAGTGGCCAGAATTCAGGAAGAAAAAATGGGACTTAGGAAGGTAGTAGGTTTTGCCCATCCATAAGGAAAGCCACACTCCATTCATAAGTTAGACAGGATGAATTCTGGGAAGTTTTCTAGTAGACAGGACACATCCATTGTTGCATTGTCTTTTCTCGTGTCTACAACCACGGACACAGTGGGATACACAGACATAGAAACACTCACCTTGTCAAACGACTTACTAGAAAGAGTTCACTCCAAACAAACAAACAAAAAAAAAAAAACGCCTTTCCTACCTATTCTCAGAACATGAGAGAAAACAACAAACCCACACTCACAAAGGCACCTCCTTCCCCCAAGTAAGTCTTTGACTATCCGGTGTGTCCTCTGACTGGTGGGCCATACTATGTTCCCCCGAAATGGCCTGCACCCTCTCTTGTTTCCTTGGCCAACACTGTGAAGTTGTCAGGAAAAAGTGGTGAGCCACTACCTGCTTTATCAGGAAAGGTCCCTCTTAAGAGCTCTCCTGGCATTTTGCCATCCTCACATCAGTAGGTACCAAGAAAGACTAACTGTCCTTGGTAAATCCACACAAGTGAGCCCACTGGGACTGGGACTGGGAATGCATCTGGGTGCCTGGCTTCTTGGATACCAAGTTCAGAGAGTTCCATCACCAAGGAAATGAGGTACATCACTTTCTTTGGAACTTAATGAGGTCACTGCCTTGGCAACCCCTTTGTCCTAACAATTGCTTCCAAAGGTCCAGTGAGATGGTGGCTGTCCCTACTTTCTCTAACACTTTCACAAGTTAGAATGGTATATCAATCATAGGCACCCGGGAACAGCTCTCCACACAGGCCTGGTTTGGTCCATCTTCTCCACAATAAGAAGAGAGAGCCTGATTCAGAAACATCCTTTCATCCTGACCAGGTTGTTTGCCATGCAAATTGGCCTTTGCTCTCTTAGGTCCTTCATACCTGCCTACAACTTCTCCAGGTATCATTTCTGCATGGACCTTTGAGGTTCTCAGCAGGTTGAATGTCCCCTACTTTCCTGTATTTTAAGAACAACTCTGTCCCTGCTCTTCTGTAAAATGAGATTGAGGGAACAGTGTATGTTTAGGGTTAATAACAGGTTTGATTTGGGTTAGAAATCATTCTGCTCCATGAATAATTGTATGGGAACCTGCGATATTTACAAGAATGTAGAGGTGAAATATAATTATGAAAACAGAAATCTAGGTATGATTTAAAACCCATAATGGCATTGGGCCCTTAATTAGGATACTTAGCTTTGAATTATGTTCTGCACAGATGTCTCAGAAAATTTGATATACAATGGCACAGGACCTTGTACCTTGGAAGATTGAATGTAGAAGAGAACATCCACTCAAAAAAGGATAGTCGTTAGGATTTGAAAGATAGTCGGTAGGTTTAGGAAGAAGAGTGAGTATATGATTTGGACCAAAAGTTCTTTAGCAATAGGGATTCAGTTAGAGAGCGAATGTATATGTCAGCACATATGAAGAGTCAGTCACTATCATGAAGTGGGGAAAATATGTAGAAAAGCAGATATCAATAGAGACATTACTAAATCAGGCAATGTATAAAGTGAGTGAGAGGATTAGACATTTTCAACAGGGTTGAGTTTGAATATATAATCTTAGAAAGAAAGAAATACGTAGTTACCAATAGGATTCACATTTGAGAGCATTAGGCAACCTTGAAATAGATGTTTTTAGTAATCTATGTTCACTTTCCATTTAGGCTTTGGTAGAATCATAAGTGTGACCTTTACAATTTTTGTCCAGAATATTACTGTGATAAAATGTATACATAAGTCAGGTGACATAAGTATTTCTTCCACCATTTCTGGGAGCAATATATTGAAGACGTATAAATTAGTATTGGGGGTAAAAAAAGGTGTACCCTGTGTTTATGAATATAGAGATAAAGCATGAATAGACCATACTGTGAATAAATAATATAACTTGTTCCAACTTTAAATAATGGTTTGAATTGATATCTGAAAAATTACAGGAAATCTTATATGGATATACAATCATTCATTCCAACCAGTTATTCATCTAATGGTAATATTAGTGTTTTGGTTTATCATGAAGAGTGTGTGAGTTTTGCATCTAAAGTGATTATGGAAATCGAAAATAATGTGTTTGGAAAGAAGTCTCATGAAAAATCCAGTCAAGAAACCCTGACAATACATGGGTTCTGAAGCAGGAAGTGATTAAAGTTGAAACAAATGCCTATAAATTTGCTCACTTGTGGATGAAATATATATCCTATGATGTGCAAAAACTGAAGAAATAATAATGTACCAATGTTGAATAAAAATAAACATCAAATTACATATCATGTCCCATAGGAATATACTTGCATTGATGTTTGACTGGGTCAATTACTGTAGAATTATTAGGATTTGTATACACCATTCACTGAAGTTAGTTTTCACTACTAGTAAACAAATATGTATTTAAGGTGGATGAATATTTCTAAGAATAATATTGTGAAAAGTTGATTATAAATCTAAGTCCCATGAACATGAATGAATTTAGGGAATTTAAATAAGACACATATATTTCATAGTTTGAAAAATCTGGAGAGTGTAATATATATATATATATATATATATATATATATATATATATATATATATACATATATACACAAAACACACACACAGACATTAAAAAGTACTAATATATATGCCAATCGAAATTCATCTTTAAATATATATCATCCACATATGTAAAAATATTTATTTTACTGAACATGAGTTTACGTATAATGTTGTTCTACTAGGAAGCTGCCCTATAGGTGGAATTTTCAGTTTCAACAGCGTTTAGGAGGAGTGATCTCTTCTCACAATTTGTACCTGCCAAGTCAGCAACCTCACAAAATGTACCTGTAATACCAGGTAGGATTTTATAAGTGCATATAAAAATACATGTGATGATGAATAGGCTACAGAGAAAGGGAGAGAGGAATTCACATAGTAGTTAATTTTAAAAACACATAGAGAACTATTTTAATTAAAAATTGACTAGATTTATAACACCTACCGTTTATCATGCAAAAGGAAAGTTCAACTATATACCATGCTCCTCTAAACTGCTTGTATTTGTATTCTGTTTAGGTTATTTTTCTCCATCATATTAGGATGAATAGTCAAAGGCTAGTAGGGTATGGGATAGTGTCATGTATTCAGTATTTCAAATGGAAAATTGAAAAATGGATCCAATGTGTATGCAAATATTTGCTACACAAAAATCTTTTCAATCTCATCCAGAACAATGCTGTGACATTACCTTCGCCCCAAGTATGACACAGTTAGAGGAGAAGAGTTAGAAAAATCTGTGAATATATATCTGCAATGAAAACTGCTCAATTTTCACAACTTTGGGGGTGGTAGAGGAGTTTCCAAAAGTAAGGGACAATGTAAACACTCCACAAATGTCGAGACCCCTTGCCCACAAGGAAGACGCAACTCAGGAATCTTCTTTCAGCAGTTTATTCAGGCCCTTGATATTTCTTCTTCTTCCTTGTTGGATGCCCCTCCCAGCCTTAATAAAGCATCCCAAGCCCCAATGCAAAGCTGCCACGTGGAACTTTCTCACAGGGTGCTGAAAAACCATGCACCAACTCTCCCAAACAAGGAGTTGTTTGTTACAGACCACAGTGGAGCCAGCGCCATCCTGCAATGGCGACCATAATCTGCAGAAGTGGCTCACCACAGTTCCCCCTTTCTGTTTTCTGAAAACAATACAGGCGAGAGTAGAGGTCCTATCCCACTGTGCAGAAGTGGCTGCATAGTATGGCTCAGTCCTAAGGAGGGCCCTTCCCCAGATCTGAAGCCATATCAGCCGACGCCTTTTTCGTGGGGCGGGGCGTGGACATCAAACCCGCATGCAATAGGACATGCTCTCCTTGAGGTCCACTTCAAGGATCACTCAAGTGCAGTGCCTTGCCTCGCATCCTGTATCGTGACGAAGGTGGACGAAGGGGGACAGCTGAGGCTGAACTGTGGCTGTACAAAACGACAAACGAGTTGACAGCACCCTGAAAGAAAGGCACGGACTTTAAGGCGATAGAGAAGCATTAGTGTGGAAACCCACCTGCGTGCAATGGCAGCAAGACCGGCAGAATGCAAGGGCTTTCCAACACTAAGAGAATAACGAGGAAAGACATGCCGATCCCAGTGCAATGTTATAATAACTTGGGGTGCAACGACCATGTCAAAGATTTACTGTTTAAGATGCGCAAGCCAGACTTGAGGTGAATTGCCATTTTCTAAAGCTGCAAGAGCTTGGATGATCATAGCCTTATCGTGAGCATTGCGGGCCTTGAGGCAACAGAGAAACCACAAACAGAGAAACATACCGAAGCAACACATTGCACCAAAAATACCTACCCCCACCCACTGTTTAAAAAAGGAAAAAGCAGAAGATATCCAATCGGTGAATTGACCCAAAGTCACGGGATCAACACGGGTGTTATTCAAGACACCTATCTGGGTTAGTTGAGACTGGATCATGTCTTCCGCTTCCATGGACCAATTTCCAGCCAAATATTCGCCAATGGTGCGGGAAGCATTCCTGGAATCATTAAATCTGACAGAGGTTATGCATAAATGTGCACGTTGGTCAACACAACCCAAAAGCACTAAGTCAGCCAATTCTTCTACCTGAGCTTGGAATAAATCTATTGTTTGGTTGGCAGCTAAAATCCCTGACAAAATATGTTGATTAATTGTATTTTGGGATTCAAGTATGGTGGAAGTTTGTTGGACAACTTGATTAATGGTGGCAGCAGTTTGTACTTGATTGGCCATAGCCACTCCGGCCGTAACCGCTGCAGCAGCAGATACCGCCACGGCTGTCACTATAGCCGCTGTGATTCCAAAATCTCTGTGGACTCTAAGTAGCTCAACAATAGGGAATTTATCATGATCCGCAGTGACCGGGATTGGGACAAAAGTTGGAATTTTCATAACCACTGCTACAGTCCAGGAACCATTCCAACACTCAGATAAGAGACTGGTAGTATGAGAACAATCCAGCATCCCCGACAAGGTGGCCTTAGCCAAAAGGAATAAGAAGGGGGATTGGACACAGACCATTGCAGGAGGCATTGTGGCATTATACAACAGAGAGTTGAATGAAACAGATGCAAGTCTATTACCTCGTTCACTTTCCCTAACAGTACCAGAAACATTAGTCAGCCAACTTTTGGCTCCTACCAACTGAGCCAATGCAGAAATATCGGCTGAAGCCCCCTTTTCATTGGAAATCAGCCATTGAAACCAGGACCAACCTACTCCTGTAGAGGAGCTGGCACTATTGTTAAAGTTATAAACATACCTCTTAAGAGAGGGGGAAAGGGAGAAACCTTTAGCAACTTGATATTTCTCCCAAGAATAATCCTGACAAGGCGTAAATGTTGGGGGGAAACCAAGATTAGGGGAACAGTAAGGAGAGGCCTTGAAATGAGTGGCATCATGAATACTACTAGAAGAAGGAGGCACTGGGATTAGTACCTCGGAGATAATAGCCAAGGTAGTTATGTTAAGAGCAGAGCTACTGTTTGCGGGGGTTCCTGAGCCTGATTGCTTCCCCGAAGCTACCTTGCTCAATACAGCACTGATAATGCTCCCTGAGACCTGATTGGACCACAATGGGTCCTCCCAGTTAGTCAAATTTTTGGTCTTAAGGCTAATGCAATTAGCGTTTTTAAGTCTGAAACAAAAAACTCCTGTTAGATTAACTTGAGATTGATTAAAAATTCTCTCCATGTCCCCTCTAGGAGAGGCACAGGGAGCAGACATCTCACATGAGGTAGAAAAAAGAGTGGGGAGGACACTAGAATTACCATGAACCGGCATCGGCATTGGCCATGCCCGTGCCACTGCCCACCACCGCATTGGTGTCGCCTGTGCCATCGGCACCAGCACCAGAGCCAGAGCACTTAGCAGAATGAAGATCCTCATCACAGAATTGTTGTGGTATCTCTTGTTGCTGGTCAGTTGATGTCGAGACTCTTCTTGTCAAGCGTTCAGGGACCCACAACGGTTCCGTACGATCCTGGGGAAAAACACATACAGATCCTCGTGCCCATGTCAGCACGGGGTCAGGGCCGTTCCATTGGCCCGTAAGAACATCCTTCCACTTAACATAGCCAATCACAGAGGGCTGAGGGGACACATGTCTATCGGACACAAAGCCACCATGAATATCCAAATTCGAAAAATTAATGGTAAAGAGAGCTAAGGACAGGCGTTCTTTAGGAGTGTGTTCAGCTCCTATTCCCCCTTTTTGTTTTTGTAAAGTTTCCTTTAAGGTGTGATGAGCACACTCAACAATGCCTTGTCCTTGAGGATTGTAAGGCAAACCATGAGTAAGTTGCACTCCCATAGTAGAACAAAAAGCTGTAAATTGTCTGCCAGTATAAGCAGGTCCATTATCAGTCTTAAGGGATGCAGGTGCACCCCATGCTGCCCATGCCTCTAAACAGTGAGTAATGACATTACGTGCCTTTTCTCCTGATAAAGCAGAAGCATGGATAATTCCAGAGCACGTATCAACGGAAACATGCACATACTTGAGGTTACCAAAGTCAGGTATATGTGTCACATCCATTTGCCAAACAACCAATGGCTTTAATCCCTGTGGGTTTACTCCATAATTAGGGGGATGAAGAAATGTGACACAGTGGGGACATTGCAATACTATCTGCCGAGCATCCGCTCTTGAAATGGAAAAATGCCTGTGCAGCGTTAATGCATTAACATGGGAGATTTGGTGAAACAACTTAGCCCCCTCTAAGGAGGAAGCCAAGCATATCAATTGACCTCTAGTGGCTAAGTCCGCACGCACAGGCATTACCCTGGGATAACGTACCAGGAAGAGAGGTGTGAGCCCTGATGTGCATTGGATAAAAAGAAGCAGTGCGGTTAGAGATAAGCTGTTGAAGCTGAGTAAAGTAAGCAGACACATTGTGGGCATCACTAATAGCTCCCACGGCCTCCAGGACTTTTAGTGCTTGTACCACATACCTGGAGTCCGAAATAAGATTAAAAGGAAAAGAACACTGTTTAAAAACTTCAATAACAATTTGTAGTTCTATCCATTGTGGATTTCCAGAAGCAAATTGATGCTGGATAGGGGGAGAGTCATTAATTACATAAGCTCCCATTCCAGACTTGGAACCATCAGTAAAAATGTTAACAGCCCCCGGAATTGGACTGGATGAAGTTACCTTAGGGAAAATGATGGGATGTTCTTTAACAAAATGGAGTAATGGATGAGAAGGGTAGTGATTATCAATACCCCCTTGAAACGAGCAACACAGAATAGCCCAGTTGTCTAGAGTAGCACATAAAACATTAAGTTGAGCTTTAGTGTAGGGTATGATAAGAGAAGAAGGTGATTGGCCGAAAAATTGAATGCTTTGTTGAATCCCTTTAAGTGCCAACGCTGCAACAGCATCAGGATAATATTCTAAGGATTTTCCTGGGGATACATGTGGGTGGATCCATAGTAAAGGCCCATCTTGCCACAGTACTCCAGTAGGCTGCCGCATAGTGGCAAGCACACATAACTGGAAAGGTTTATCACTCTGGAGCCTGCATAGAGTGGCATGCTGTATAGCTTTTTCTACTTTTATAAGGGCCGCTCTAGCCTCAGTAGTGAGGCTACGAGGGGAAGCAAGATCTGGATCACCATTAAGAGTAGCATACAAAGGCTGGAGCACAATATTAGGAATATGTAAATATCCTCTTATCCAATTAATGTCTCCCAGCAATTTTTGAAAATCATTTAGAGTTTGGAAATCTTGAGTCCTGATGGTAATTTTTTGTGGTTTTAGTTTGTCATACCCAATTGTCGCTCCCAAATACCTGATAGAATCCCCTGTTTGAACCTTTTCAGGTGCGATGTGCAGTCCATGTTGAGCCAACAGCATCACGAGTTCTTTATAAGCCTCATTAACTGTCTGTTCTAATTTTGCGGCCAATAACACATCATCCATATAATGAATGATCTTGGTGGAGGAATACTTATGTCTGAGAGGTGCGAGTGCCTTCCCCACATACATTTGGCACATCGTGGGACTGTTAGCCATCCCCTGTGCCAACACCACCCACTCAAACCTTTGATCTGGTTCCTCGTGATTACACGAGGGAAGGGTGAAAGCAAAACGTTGTGAATCTTTAGGATGCAAAGGAATGGAAAAGAAACAGTCTTTAATGTCAATAACAATTATATCCCAGCCTTGAGGAACAGAGGAGAGCAGAGGCAGCCCTCTTTGAATGGGTCCCATAAGTTGCATCTGAGCATTAACTGCTTGTAGATCATTCGGTAGGCGCCACTTCCCTGATTTTTTTTAATGACAAATATGGGAGTATTCCATGGAGAAGTAGAAGGTTGGATGTGACCCAAATCAAGTTGTTCTTTGACTAGATCATGGGCTGCTGCCAGTTTAGCTGAGGGAAGAGGCCACTGAGGCACCCAAACAGGCTCCTCGGTGAGCCATGTTATGGGTATTTGAGCCCCAGTGGCCCCTAGGAAAAACCCAGACCAAACCTGTTAAGCTTTTGATGAGCCAGCACAGGATGCTTCCGCCCCTGTAGGTGCCTATTAGGGTCCCCAAAAATCTTTCCAGCGGCCTCCACCATCCTTGCTACAAAATCTGAAAAGGGTTCTGTAGAGCCCTGCAGAATCTTAGTCAAGTAACCAGACACCTCTCCTCTATTTGGAAGTGACTTCCATGCCCGAATGCAAATGTTGTTAATTTGATTATATGCCTAAGGAGGGAATCCTGTCTGTTGATTAGCAAATCTGCCTTGTCCTAAAAGCATATCCTTGTCCCAATGGGGGTGTCCCGCCGCATAGTTTTGGGCGGCCTGCTCAACAGCGCCCTCTAGCAGAAAGGCTATCCAGTCCAAATATTTACCTGGAGAAATACAAGCCCGAACAAGGCTAGCCCAATCTGAAGGAGTCATACAAAATCTAGCAAGTCCCTCCACCTGAGTAAGGGTGAAAGCGGCATCCACGCCATAAGTGCGGAAAGATTCCGCCAAGGTTTTAATTTTCTTAAAGTCTAAAGGCTCATGATATCTTCCCCTGTTATTGTCCTGAAATACAGGGTATGCAAGTCCCATATCTGTATTAACTGTCCTCCAAACTTGCGCATGAAAATATCTCCCGGAATTTTGGCTCCCCCCCACATACGGGGGTGGGGCAACCGGCACCATATCTTCTTTGAGATATTCTACCTCCTCCTCCTCAGAGTGTTGTTGACCGATATTGGATCCCGTCCCCTTTTTACAGTAGGCCTGCGTGCCCTGTATCCCTTTTTTCTTTTTCTTCACTTTTATCTTTCATAGTTGTTGTAACAATATATCAAGGTCCTCAGAACTCTTTGAGCCGCTTGTGTTCTCAGGCGTTTTTAATTCAGCCAAGTCTGGGTAGAGCCTTCTCCTATTTTTAGTTTCAGGCTCTTTTGCCTTCTCACTACTCTTACTCCCAATGTTCTCTGCCACTTCACTATGTGATCCTTCAGACTTTTCCTCATATAGTTGCTCAAAAACTTCTTGTCCTTTAGTATGTGCTTCCTGACATCTGCCATCTGCGAGGCAACTACGGATCATCTTCCAAAGGGGTATCACCCCACCCTCTAATATGCCCTGCTCAGAAGCAAAGTCAAGATCTGTGCCTAACTTATCCCAGCTAGGTATAGTAAGGCTGCCCGAGAACGCAAACCACGGTGCAGCAATATCTGTCTTCCGTAAAAATCTCTGTAAAGTACTACGTTTCACTTCTAGGCCCTTGCAACTTAACAGGTTATCTAGGGCCAGGAGAAGCGGACTTGAAGATACGGCACTCATGACACAACAAAAGACACACAAAAAACAAAAGTGAAAGTAAGAGCGAAAGTACACAGTGCAGCTGCAATAAGATGTAATGCTCTCTCTGGCTTTACAGAGGAGCTGCCGCTTTGATAGCGGGTCCCACTTACCTGGGACTAATCCCCTCTTTGACCGCGGGTCCCACTTACCTGGGACTAACCTCCGCTTTGACCGCGGGTCCCACTTACCTGGGACTAACCGGTGCACCACCCCTGACTGCTGAAAGTTCTGGTTCCCGGGTTTTCAGCACCACTTGTCGCGACCCCTTGCCCGCAAGGAAGACACAACTCAGGAATCTTCTTTCAGCAGTTTATTCAGGCCCTTGATATTTCTTCTTCTTCCTTGTTGGATGCCCCTTCCAGCCTTAATAAAGCATCCCAAGCCCCAATGCAAAGCTGCCACGTGGAACTTTCTCACAGGGTGCTGAAAAACCATGCACCAACTCTCCCAAACAAGGAGTTGTTTGTTACAGACCACAGTGGAGCCAGCACCATCCTGCAATGGCGACCATAATCTGCAGAAGCGGCTCACCACACACAAACATGGAACTCTGCTGGCCTAAAGTCTTCTTAAGAAACTCCCTCTGAGGTTGGGCACATGTAATATATGTTGTTCTCAGGAGCTTTAGCTTCCATTGAAGTGAGACCATCAAAGCTGGGTCTGCATCTATGGGACCTGGAGGACATGGTTACTTATTTTAAAATGAACATGAGGAAGCATTGCTAAATCCTCTCTTTGTAGGTAAACTGTGGCCACTGGGGGCTAAGTGTCTCCCCATGTGCACTGTGAACCCATTTGTTCATACTCCATCTTTCGTGGTGTTTCTTGCTGCTGCACTGGGAGTTTGGTATTTGCTTCACGAAACAAGGAGTTCAACTGGGACACAGTGCTGGAGGGAGTTCTGTCACTTTTGGTGGGTCAGGGTCTGCAGGAAAATGCACCAACCAGGCTTCTATCCCACAAGCTTGCCTCTTTGAGCATAGTAACCTGATTCTGAACATTGCCCTGAAACTCCTCAATATCACAAGATGCCTTTACATAGAAGGGTCTGCTGGCTGCACCATATCAGTCTTAATCCATTTGGAAGCCAATGGCATATCCACATGGCCACACCACAGATTTTTTATCACACACCTGCCCACAATTTCTCTAGGTCCACTACTCAGCAGCCTCCAACTTACTAGCATGTCTTTTCTATATTATTTTCATGAAACCCAGTCAATCAAGGCACCTTCAGGTATACTTATGATCAGAAACAGGACATCCAAAGGTTCTCCAGTGCCACCTGCTCATGGGAATTTTAAGCATTTCATGGTATTTATCTAACCATTTTTCAAGGATGAAGTTGGAGGCACTGTGTGTTTCAATTCATTTAGGAACCATTAAATGGTGAGAAAGCTCATTTCAATGAAAGATCTGGAGAACTCTCACAGGCAAGGCTTCCCAAAGAGTGGCCAAAAGTTCACATGAAGCCAGGCCCATTGAGGTCTACAATGTGAGGTCCTTGTTTGTTTTGACTCTCAACTATGGTTGCCAAGTCTTTCAGAATAAAATAATGTGATATCCTGGCTGAGATTTCCAGTGCTCTGTGGAAAGCAACCCTGGGCAAAGACTCATTTTCCAAGGGCGACTCTCATGCGAGGCCTCCTAAAATCCCAACACAATTCATTGCAATACTTCTCTGAGGTCAGTTCCAGAAATCAGTCTCTAAGTGGAATCACACCAGAGTTGAAGCCCAGGTGTAACCAATCATCTCTTCCAAACGCCACACAAGTGATCACATTTAAAACCAAAACACTCCCACTTAGCCCTCATCTTCTTCCATAAAGACACTCATAATAACCTCTGGCTGGAGGTTTACTTGAGAGGCACAGCCCAAGACAGTGTCCAAAAGAAGCTCCCTTACCCCTCATTTGCCTAAAGGCCCGGACTCCCTTCCTGTGAACCAGGAGTGATTAAATATGCCTGCTGTTAATACTGCTTCACTTCTCCAATTTGTGGCCTACTGACTGTGGAGTTTAGATTCTTTATGTGAATTGGAGTTATGAGAAAACCCAAGCACCAATGGGCTAGAGTCTACAGAGCTTTGAAGAACTCATTAGACCCAAGGAATCCCTATTCTCACTTGACGGAGGAAGGAACATTACAGAGGAAGGTGAGAGACTTCATGCACAATGACTGCTCTTTTGGCCATTTTCGTTTTGGATGCACACATGGGATCTTTCTTTAGACCCAACAGGTGCTGAGAATCTAAGCCACAGCCTCACACAGAACCAAGAGGCTGATTCAGACTCATCCCATTCCAAAGCAATTAAGCAAAGAGCCCAAGGTGATGCCTATTCATTTCCATCTGAAAACTGTTTTCTTCAGGCTTCACAAAGGGGCGACCTGAGGCAAAGACCTTCCTGACATTCAGGGCAACGGACAAATAGGTAAGCAAAAGACCCAAAGCAGGGTTTCTCCACTGAGACTCTCCTAGTCACACTGATATCTGAGTTTTCTGATATGCTCCCATTCCCTTCAGCTATCCAGTACATAGCCATGTCACAGAGCTTGGAGGTGGTACATAACTTGGAAACAAAATCATGAGCCTATTCTAGAGAGAGGCCAAAATCAGGAAGAATACAGGAACTTAGGAAGATTGTAGGTGTTGTACATCTATAAGGCAAGCCACAGTCCATTCATAAATTAGGGAGGATGAATGCTGAGAAGCTTTCTACTAGACATAACACATCCATTGATGCATTCTCTTTTCTAATATCTACAACCACAGACACAGTGGGATACACAGACATAGAAACACTCGCCTTGTCAAAGGATTTACTAGACACAGTCCATTCCAAACAAAACAAACTGCCTTTCCTACGTATTCTTAGAACATGAGACAAAACCACAAACTCACACCCATACCCACAAAGATACCTCTTTCCCCCAAGTAGGTATGTGACTATCCAGAGAGTCCTCTGACTTGTGGGCCATTTTTTGTTCCCCCGAAATGGCCTGTCCTGTCTAAGATCTGGTCTACTTGGCCAACTCTGTGAAGTTGTCAGGGCCCAGCAGTGAGCCACTACCTGCGTTCTTAGGAAAGGCCGCTCTTCAGAGCTCTCCTGGCATTTGGCCATACTCACATCAGTATTTACCAAGAAAGACGGACTCTGTCCTTGGTAAGTCTAAACAAGTGAGACCACTGGGACTGAGACTGGGCCTGCCTCTGGGTGCTTGGCTTCCTGGATTCCAAGTTCAGAGAGTTCCATCACCAAGGAAATTAGGTAAGGTCACTTCCTTCAGAAACTGAATGAGGTCACTGCCTTGGCAACCACTTTGTCCTAACAGTTTCTTCAAATGGTCCTTTGAGATGGAGGCTGCCCCTATTTCCTGTGACAATTTCACAAGTTAGAATGTTATATTAACCATAGGCACTTGGAACAGCTCTCCACACAGGCCTGGTTTGGTTTATCTTCTCTACATTAAAAAGATAGAGGCTGATTCAGACACATCCCTTCGTCCTGACCAGGTTTTTTTTGCTATGTAATAGGACTTTCGCTTTCTCAGGTCCTTCATAGTTCCCTACATCTTCTCCAGGGATCATATCTACATGGACCTTTGAGCTTCTCAGCAGGTGAAAGATTCCCTATATTCCTGTATTGTAAGACCAACTCTGTGCCTGCTCTTTTGTAAAGTTAGATTAGGGAACAGTGTATGATTAGGGTTAATAACAGGTTTGATTAGGGTTAGGAATCATTCTGCTGGATGAATAATGGTATTGGTATTCTGTGATATTTAATAATATAGAGGTGAAATATAAGTATGAAAACAGAATTCTAGGTAAGATTTGAAGCCCAGAAGGTCATTGGTCACTTTAGTGGGATACTTACCTTTGAACTATGTTCTGCACAGATGTCTCAAATAAATAGATAAACAATGGCAAAGGACCATGTACCTTGGTTGATTGAATGTCTAAGAGAACATCCAGTCAAAAAGACATAGTCGATAGGATTAGGAAGATAGTGTTGGTTTAGATAGAAAAGTGAGTATAGGATTTGGACCAAAAGTTCTTTAGCAATAGAGTTTTGGTTAGAGAGTGAATGTAAATGTCAGCACATGTGAAGAGTCGGTCACAGTGATGAACTGGAAAGAATATGTAGGAAAGCAGATATCAATAGAGACATTAGGAAATCAGGCAAAGTATATAGTGAGTGATAGGATTAGACATATTCAACAGGCTTGAGATTGAATATATAATCTTAGGAAGAAACAAATATGTAGTCACCAATAGGATAGACATTTGAGAGCATTAGGCAACCTGGACATGGGTGGTTTTAGTAATCCATGCACACTTTCTCTTTAGGATTTGGTACAAACATAAGTGTGACATTTGCTTTTTTTGTGTCCAGAATATTACACTGATAAAATATATATGTAGATCAGATGACATGAGTATTTCTTCCACCATTTCTAGGAGCAATATATTGAAGACATATAAATTAGTATTGGGGGTACAAATAGGTGCACCCTTTTTCTATGAATATAGAGATAATGCATGACTAATCCATACTGTGAATAAATAGTATCACTGTTTTCAACTTTAAATAATGGATTGAATTGATATCTGAAAATATACAGGAAATTTTATATTTATGTACATACATTCATTCAAACCAGTTATATATCTATTGGTAATATTAGGGTTATAGTTTATCATGAAGTGTGTGTGAGTTTTGCTTCAAAAATGATAATGGAAATCGAAAAAAATGTGTTTGGAAAGAAGTCTAATGAAAAGACCAATCAAGACACCTGGAGAAATACATGTGTTCAAAAGCAGGAATTGATTGTAAGTGAAACAAATGCCCATAAATTTGTGAATTTGTGGATGAAATATATATCC
Organism: Callospermophilus lateralis; assembly: GCF_048772815.1. Lineage (NCBI taxonomy): Eukaryota > Metazoa > Chordata > Mammalia > Rodentia > Sciuridae > Callospermophilus > Callospermophilus lateralis. Next base: position 15,942 of record NW_027515292.1, read on the forward strand.
TATGATGTCCATTATATGAAGAAATATTAAGTACCAGTGTTGAATAAAATTGAACGTCAAAATACACACCTTGTCCCATCGGAATCTACTTGCATTGATGTTAAACTGGGTCAGTTACTGTAGAAATATTAGTTTTTGTATGCACCATTCATTCAACTTAGTGTTTAGTACTAGGATACAAATATGTTTTTCAGGTGGATGGATATTTCTGAGAATAATCTTGTGAAAAGTTGATTATAAATCCAAGTCCATGAACATGAATGAATTTAGGGAATTTAAATAAGACACATATATTTCATAGTTTGAAAAATCTGGAGAGTGTGTATTTGTATATATACACACATATTTATATATACACAAAACACACACAGAGACATTAAAAAGTAGTAATATATATGCCAATCAAAATTCATCAATAAATATATATTATTCACAGATGACAAAACATATATTTTACTGAACATGGATTTATGTATATTGTTGTTCTACCAGGGGACTCAACCATAGGTTGAATTTTCGTTTCCAACAGCGTTTAAGAGGAGTGATCTTTTTTCAGAATTTGTATCGGCCAAGTCAGCCACCTCACAAAAATGTACCTGTGATACCAGGTAGGATTCTATAAGTGCATGTAAAAATACATGTGATGAATAGGATACAGACAAAGGGATACAGTAATTCACCTATTTGTTAATTTTAAAAACACATGAAGAATTATTTCAATTGAAAATTTACTAGATTTATAACACCTAGCGTTTATCATGCAAAAAGGCAAGTCCAACTATACACCATGCCTCCACTGAACTTCTTGTATTTCTATTCTGTTTGCATTATTTTTCTCCATCATCTTAGGATTAGTTGTCAGACTCTAGTAAGGTATGTGAATATTTCTCAGAATAATCTTGTGAAAAGATTATTATAAATCCACATTCATGAATATGAAAAATTTAGGAAGTGTAAAATAAGACACATATATTTCATATTTTGAATAATCTGGAGAGTGTGTGTGTGCGTGTGTGTGTGTGTGTATATATATATATATACACACACAATCATGCACACACACACACACACACACACACACACATATACACAGACATTAAAAAGTAGCACTATATGTCAATTGAAAATCACCAAGAAATATATATCATGCACAGATTCAAATAAATTCATTTTACTGAACATGGATTTATGTATAATGTTGTTCAACTAGGAAGCTCACACATAGGTTGAATTTTCAATTCCAACAGCGTTTAGGAGGAGTGATCCCTTGTCAGAATTTGTATCTGCCAATTCAGCCACCACACAAGAATGAACGTGTGGTAACAGGTAGGATTCTATATGTGCATATAAAAATACAGGTCCTGAATAGGCATTAAAAACATATGGAGAACTATTTCCAAAAAAATTGACTGGATTTATAACTCCTACCATATATTATGAAAAAGGCAAGTCCAACTATACACCATGCCTCCTCTGAACTGCTTGTAGTTCTATTCTTTTTGGGTTATTTTTCTCCAACATATTAGGATTAGTATTCAGAATCTAGTAGAGTATGTGTTAATGTCAGGGATTCAGTATTTTGAATGGAAAATTGGAAAATTTATCCAATGTGTATGCAAATATGTGCTACACAAAAATCTTCCCACTTTCATCCAGAACAATGCCTTGACATTACCTTCACCCCAAGTAAGACACAACTAGAGGAGAAGTGTTAGAAAATCTGTGAATACTTATCTGGAATGGAATATGATAAGGAGTTCACAACCATGGATGTGGTAGAGGAGTTTCCAAAAGTAAGGGACAGGGTAAACACTCCACAATAATGGAGCTCTGCTGGCCTAATGACTTCTTGAGAAACTGCCTCTGAGTTTGGGCACTTGAAATATATGTTGTTGTCAGGAGCTTTTGCTTTTTTTCTAGTGAGATGATCAAAGCTGGGTCAGCATCTATGTGACCTGGAGGACATAAATTGTAATATTCCAATGAACATGAGGGAAGAGTGCTGGATTCTCTTTTTGTGGGTATACTGTGGCCACTGGTGGCTAAGTGTCTCCCTGTGTGGACTGTATAGTCATTTATTGCTCTTCCACTCTCCATTGTGTTTCTTGCTCCTGCACTGGGAGTTTGGTATTTGCTTCACCAAATACATGGAGCTCAACTGGGACACAGTGCTGGTGGGAGATATGTCACGTGTGGTGGGTAAGGTTCTGCAGGAGAATGCACCAACCAGGTTTCTAACCCACATAGTTTACCCCCTTGAACAAAGCAAGCTGATTCTGAACATTGCCTTGAAACCTCTCCATATATCAAGATGCCTTTAAATAGAAATTTATGCTGGCTGCACTATGTCAGTCCCAAGCAATTTGGAATCCAATGGTAGATCCTCATTCCCCTACCACAGATGTTTTATCACACATATGCCCACCACTTCTCTAGGCCCACTACTCAGCAGGATCCAACCTATAGGCTTCTCTGTTCTACACCATTTTCAGGAAGCCCAGTCAATCAAGGCACTCTCTGGTATACTCATGATCAGCAACAGGACACCCAAAGTTTCTCCAGTGCCACCAGGTCATTGAAATTTCAAAAATTTAATGGTATTTATATAGCCATTTTTCAAGGATGAAATTGGAGGCACTGTGGATTTCAATTCATTTAGGAACCCTTAAATGGTGAGAAAGCTCATTTCAATGAAAGATCTGGAGAACTCTCACAGGCAAGGGTTCCCAAAGAGTGGCCAAAAGGTCATATGAAGCCAGGCCCATTGAGGTCTACATGTGAGGTCCATGTGTGTTTTGACTCTCAATTATGGTTGCCAAGTCTTTCAGAATAAAATCATGTGATATCCTGGCTGAGATTTCCAGTCTCTGTGGAAAGCGACCCTGATCGCATTTTCCAAGGGCAATTCTCATGCGAGGCCTCCTAAAATCCCAACACAATTCATGGCAACACTTCTCTGAGGTCCGTTCCAGCACTCAGTCTCTAAGGGGAATCACACCAGTGTTCAGGCCCAAGAGGACCCAGGCATCTCTTCCAACCGCCACACAAATGACCGCAATTAAATCAAAACACTCCAACATGGGCCTCATATTCTTCCATATAGACACTCATCATAACCTCTGGCTGAAAGTTTCCATAAGGGGTGCAGCCCAAGACAGTGTCCAAAATAAGCTCTTTTGCCCCTCATTTGCCTAACATCAGGGTGGACTGTACACCCTTCCTTTGAACCAGGAATGATCAAATAGCCCTGCCGTTAATACTGCCCTGCTTCTCCAATTTGAGGCCTACTGACTGTCAGGTATTGATTCTTTCTGTGATTTGGAGTCATGACAAAACCCAAGCCCCTATGGACTATCCACTGTAGGGCTTTGAAGAACTCTTTTGACCCAAAGGATCCCTATTCTCACTTGATGGAAGTCAGGAACTGAAAAGTTCGGACGAACGTCTTAGGAAAAGACCACCAAGAGACTGTCTCATGCCACCGCAAAAGGGTTTATTGTGGGTCCAGCATGCTGGGGCTCAGAGCTCACTTCAGAGGAGCAAAGAACAAAGAGCCCCAGAACAACTTGAGCAGAGTTTATATACATTCTATGGAGAGGGCAGGGTTTTTACATACATCATAGCCTCTTTTAGAAAATCATCTTATACCCCAGCAAAATCAAATAACAACTCTAAAACATGATTAGCACATTCATTGGCGGGAACAGGTCGTGCAGTGGGTGATTGGTCAGCCCTGAGAAGGGGTTAACATTTAAACTGATTGGTTGAAGCCCTGAGATGTATACGTGCAGATCTGCATGGTTTCTGGGAAAGGGTGTTAAGTATCTAGCTGGTCAGGGAAGATTTCAACACACATCTAATAGGAAGATCTGGGAATTGTCTTAAGTGCCACAGGAATTTCAGGTTCTGAGTGGAGCTTGAAAGCTTTACAAAACCTGGTTCTTTACTTTTCAATTTCAATATATTTTATTCTTTCATTTCCCACTCCTTTTTCTGACTACTTTTAATCTTAAAAGTAATGTTTCATAATTATTCTGGCGTCTCAAATTCTATTTCTGCCTGTGGAGCATATTTCTGTCTGATTAGCATGAGTTTTACCTACCCAATCTGAGCCTGGAATAAGGAAACTATGCGGTTAAGCAAACAAGGTCCCACAGTTAGCAACACCTTAAGGATGATCAGGGGTCAAGCTAAGTCTGATAGGAGTGTAGTTAACCAGGGGGACTGGGTAAACCATGACTCAAACCACCCTTGTTGAATCTCCCTTTCTCTCTGGCACGATTCAAGTTATTTTCTTAATTTACTCATGGATTATTTTGCAACTCCAGTAGGGTCAGCATAAAAACAACAGTATTCTCTCAGTGCCGCACAGAGACCCCCTCCCTCATGAAGAGGAAATCTAGTCCTCCCCTCTTCTGTAAAACAAATGCAGAGAGAGAGAAAGGTTAAGGTTTCCTGCAGCACTGTGATAGAGGTTTCTAACGTCTTCAAGTCTTGATCTATTGATGTTTCTAATTGGGCCAATTGTTGTGGCCCACGGATCAAAGCAGCTGTTCCCATACCCACTCCTGCAGGACCTCCTATCCCCAATAGGATGGCTAGAGTAAGGGACAATGGCTCCCGGTGAAATTGGGTTGTTTGTCCCCCAAGTAGAACTTCGAATGATTCTGCATCATGATAGAGCACCCTGGGGAGTATCTGCACCATTACACAATAATTTACAGAGCTGTCAAATACCTGGGCTGAAAAGCAATGAGTTCTGACTGTGTGGAGTTCAGTACCATAAACATTCCTTTAATTAGTTCCCAGAGGGTGGAGTCAGCTGTACTCTGGACTGGGGAAGTAGGCAAAGACGGAAACCGGGAATTATGAGATGGTAGAGGGGTTCTGGTAGATCTAGGCATGCGAGGTTTAGGAGGCTTAATTCCTGGCTTGAGGGGATTGGGCCCTATTGCTGTGGGATTTTCTTTCTTTTTAAGCTGGAGGGTGAACCAGAGACCAAAGTCATAACCGGGGCCATAAATATAGAATTGCATTCCCCACGTATTTCTCATAGGCCATTTTGTTCTGAGGTAGCCCCTTCCTTTGGAAGTGAAAGTTATATTGAGGGGGTAACATAGACTATTCTTTCCACAGCGAGTTTTTGACACCACTTGGCTAGCGGCACATTTCTTGGGATCAATCCAGGTGTCATTTCATCCTACCCAAATCTTGCTGTCTGGGGAGTTTGGGTTCCACCATGCAGCTTCCGTTTGTTCACAACCCCAAGATCTAAAATAAAAGTTACTGGGTCCTCCACAGGTTTGGGCCTGTTTGCGACTTTGGAAATCTGCTGGGCACACATAATAGTCTTGACTGGCTAGTTTACACATGAGCTTGGGGAGATGACATCCATAATTCATGGGGTAAAGTGGTCTATGTTGCCCTGGTTTGCATTTGAGTGGGATCTGTGTGGGGTCCTCTATGTCAGGGAGATCCCAGTCAGAGAGGCCTATGGGAAGCTGACAAATGTCCGGGGGGAGAGATGGCCACCAATTCCATAAGGGGGCTGTATGTGAAATACACCACCCTACTTGCCCAGTAGGATTTATAACTTGCCATCGTTGCTGAACAGGCTGATGGGGATTAGGACTGCTGATGGTCAGGGGAAGAATCCATAGCCCTACCCACACGACGGACACGCAACTTGAGATGGTTACCAGTCTGTTTCAGTTTCCAGCCGGAGTCTGTACAGGGTGCAGGCATGAGATGGGTGGTATGGATCTATGAAGTTATCTCATCCACTTTCACCACTGTGGGTGTTATAAGCAGCACCTGGTATGGTCCTTTCCAGCGGGGTTCCAGGGATGACACCTGATGCCATCTCACGTAGATGAACTCTCCCACTTGATATCGATGTGGGGTTCCCTCATCTCCAGGCTGATTTGCAGAGGCCAACTGTTTCCACAGGTATCGCTGGGTGCTGGTTTTGTTCAAGGGCTTTAAGTCTGTCAAGCAAGGGGGTGTGAAAGGAATCATTAAGTCTCCTAGTTGGGGTTAGGTCCCTTACTGGAGGAGGGGCACCATAGAGAATTTCATAAGGGGTGAGGTTACACAAAGAGGAAGACTTGGTATTTCTTGCACAAAACAGTGCATAACTTAGGAACAGAGTCCAATTTTTCATGCCAGTCTCCAAGCTTAATTTCGTTAAGGTCTCTATGATGGTTCTATTCATCCTTTCTACCTGTCCTGAGCTCTGGGGTCTATAAGCACAATGTAACTTCCAATTAATCCCCAGCGTCCTGGCAAATCCCTGTCTTACCTGGGCCATGAATACCGGTCACTTATCCGACCCTATTACCTTAGGCAGGCTGAACCTTGGAAAATGTCTTCTAGGATCTTTTTGACCACCAGCTGAGCCGTTTCTTTCTTCATGGGGAAGGCTTCGACCCATCCTGAAAAAGTATCTACAAAGACTAGGAGACATTTAAGTCCAATCCTTGCTGGCTTTATTTCAGTAAAGCTCACTTCCCAGAATTGTCCTGGTCTGATTCCTCATAAGTGCTTCCCTGAAGTAAGCTTCGATGGGTAAGTATTAACTAATTGGCCAACTTGACAAGCTGTAGTCACCTGCGCAGTTATTTCTTTCCTCTGTGAGTCAGTCAATAATAATTCCTTCCTTTGGTCCTTTAAGAGTGCCTATAACTTCTTAGAGTCTAAGTGGGTGAGCTGGTGTATGTCTTTGAGATAAAGGTGGGCTTTTGAAAATTGTGTACTTGGCTCTGTAGGTTCCCAGAGTTCTGTATCTGTCTCCTCAGATGATAAGTTGCCTGAATGTTCCGGTGCGGCCAAGTCTCCTGATTGTTGTTCCCCCCGGTGTGGAAAAAGTGAACAGAGGCACTCCGTTTAGGGCTGCCAATTAGCTTCCTCATCTGCCCTTCTGTTTCCAACCGCCACGGGGTTGTTTCCCTTCTGGTGCCCTGGACAGTGCACTATGCCTAGGTCCGTAGGGCCCTGCACTGCTGAGAGAAGGTGGAGGATCATATCTTTGTTCTTTATTTCTTTATTTCTTTCCCAGCGGAGGTTAATAGCTGCCTTTGCTGGTAAATAGCCCCGTGCACATTTGCAGTGGCAAATGCATAGCGGCTATCAGTGTATATGGTGGCCCTTTTGCCTGTTGCTAGTACCAATGCTTTCGTAAGGGCAATCAGTTCTGCCTTTTGGACTGATGTCTCTTCTGTGAGACCAGAGAAACAGATGACATTAGTTTTGCTAACTACTGCTGCTCCAGCCCACCATGTACCATCTTGGAGGAAGCTGCTCTCGTTCGTAAACCATACGACTTCAGGGTGAGGCAGTGGCTGGATACTTCAAGTCTCGTCCTATACTGGTTTCTCTGCCTCTTTTTGGGGCACTCTTTGTCCAAGTTTTCTTTTTCTTTACAGTAGGCACATTGATCTGAGGCCAGGGGCAGCCTTTGACATGGGCCCATGTATCCCTTCATGTCTCCGTGCTTTTTAACTTCTGGTCTATTTGCTGCTCTGACCAAAACCTTAGCCAATGATTTAGTCTGCCTTTTGCTCCTTTCATCCTCCTTTTGTTCCCTTTCCTTCTCTCTCATCTGTTCCCATTCCTCCTCAGTTTCTATCTTATAATATACTTTCTCAGTTTCTCTGACTAAATCTCTTAAGGTCATATCTTGTAATCCATCTAGACGTTGTAACTTTCTCTTAATATCTAGGGCAGCCTGCTGGATAAAGGCCATTGCAACAGAGGTTTTTTTGTCCTCTGCCTGAGGATCAAAAGGAGTATATTTTCTATTTGCTTCCATAATTCTCTCCAGAATCATAGAGGGAGACTCATTAGGACCTTGGATTATCTCTCTTACCATGGCCAAATTAGTCGGCCCTCTGGCGGCCACTCGGAGCCCCGCAATTAGAGCCCGGTGATAAGTGGACAAATGCTACCAACCTTCAAAGGTGTTGGGGTCCCAGTTTTGTCGGTTCATGGGCCCATAAGGACGAAGAGGGAGCATCACAGTGGCTTCTGAGTTTTCTATTTTCCGTAGGTGGCGGGTTTCTTCAGGTGGCCCAGCTTCCACCAGAAAAGGAGGGGCTGCTGCTGCTGCGGAGAAGTCCCTTGGAGGGCTTGGGTCTGGCCCAATTGCCTCTAGTAGCAGAGAGGCTGAGTCAGTGGTGGGAGAATCATCTGGAATGTGTTGGCGGTTGGGGAGCGAGGGTAGAGGATAAGGAGGGGGAGGATTGTCCAGTCTTGTGACTCAGGAAGAATGGGGGGAAGATGGGGAGGGAACGGAAGGTTTGAATGATAGGATCCTGGGGAAGGGGTATATGGCTGTTGATCTGGGTGGCCACGTGGTCCCGGCTGAAAGACAATATCTCTGACTTTTCGGATTAGAGGGAAGTAGAAGGATCCTTCTGCGGGCCACCCGACTTTGAGGATGGGCCATTCTGAAGCACAGAGAGTCTGCCAGGTCTGACATTTAACTGAAAAATAATGATTCTGGGCCCTTGAGCGGACATCAGTCCAATGATCAAGGGTCAGCAACAGAAGCAAGAAAGTGCTTTGTCCCATAATGGGAGTTACTCAAAAAGAGACAGTGAAGACACAAACGCAACACAGACAAAGACAAACAGTAAACGTTTAACATGGGTCCAAGACAAATATTAGAACTCAGTAACTGGCAAAACCTGATGGGTTAGACAATAAAGACAGACAGTAAACTCAACATGAGTTCGGGACAATGAACAAAACTGTGTAGCCAGCAAAACCTGATGGGCTGGCAAACCGAATCCTGAAGCAAAATATAACCGAGTTGAGGAAACTAATATTCCTTGATTTCCCTCATCCTCTGGAGTGCCCCCCAGGGACGTGGCCAGTAGCTCTGTGACACGTCTGCCAGCCACCGTCAGAGAGAGCTAATGCTCTTCACCCACAGCCACTTTGCCAAGCCCTCACCTGAAACCCGAAACCAGAAAGAGGCGCCTTTCTTACCCTGAGAGGAGTCCCTTGGGGTCTTTCGTCCGCTGCGCTGGATATCTCACCTGGGGCCTCCAGATGAAAAGGTGGGGCGAACATCGGAAAAAAAGACCACCAACAGGCTTTCTCATGCAACACCAAAGGGTTTATTGGGGGTATAGCATGCTGGAGCTCAGGGCTCACTTCAGAGGAGCAAAGAACAAAGAGCCCTAAGAACCACTCGAGCGGAGTTTATATACATTCTTTAGAGAGGGTAGGGACTTTACACACATCATAGCCTCCTTTAGCAAATCATCATATTCCACGGGAAAATCAAATAACAACTCTAAAACATGATTAGCACATTCATTGGCGGGAACAGGTTGGGCAGGGGGTGATTGGTCAGCCCTAAGAAGGGGTATACATTTAAATTGATTGGTGGATGCACTGTGATGTATACGTGGTGAGCTGCATGGTTTCTGGGGAGGGGCTGTTAAGTAACTAGGTCCTCAGGGAAGATTTCAACACACATCTAATATGCAAATCCGGGAATTGTCTTAACTGCCACAGGAATTTCAGGTGCTGAGTGCAGCTTGGAAACTTTACAAAACCTGGTTCCTTACATTTCAATTTCAATTTCTTTTATTCTTTCAGAACCTTACAGAGGAAGGCGAGAGAGTTCATTGACAATTACTGCTATTTTGGCTATATTGGTTTTGGATGCACACATGGGATCTTTCTTTAGATCCATCTGGTGCTGATAATCTAAGCCATAGCCTCAAACAGGGCCAAGAGGCTGATTAAAACATATCCATTTCCAAAGCAATTACTACTCTGAAGTCAGTTACAGAACTCAGTCTCTTAGGAGAATCATGCCAGTGTTAAAGCCCAGGTGAACACAGTCATCTCATCCAAAAGCCACACAAGTTACCACAATTAAAATCAAAACAATCCCACATGGCCCTCATCTACTTCCATATAGTCACTCATCATAACCTCTGCCTGGAGGTTTCCTTAAATGGCACAGCCCAATAGAGTGTCCATAATAAGCTCCCTTCCCCTCATTTGCCTAAATTCAGGGTGGCCTGGACACCCTTCCTGTGAACCAGGATTGATCACATAGTTCTGCCATTAATACTGCTCTGTTTCTGCAATTTGAGGACTACTGACTGTCAGGTATAGATTCCTTATGTGATTTGGAGTCATTATTAAACCCAAGCACCTTTGCAGGGATTGGAAGAACTCATTTGACCCAAAAAATCCCAATACTCCCTTGATGGAGGTCAAGAACCAAACAGAGGAAGGCAAGAGACTTCATCCACAATGACTGATTTTTTGCCATTTTGGTTTTGGATGCACACATTGGATCTTTCTTTAGATCCATCCGATGCTGATAATCTAAGCCACAGCCTCACACAGGGCCAAGAGGCTGATTCAGAGACATTCCTTTCCAAAGTAATTAAGCAAAGAGCCACAGGTGATGCCCATTCATTTCCATTTTAAAACTGTTTTCTTCAGGCTTCACAAAGGGTGGCCTGAGGCAAAGACCTTCCTGACATTCAGGGCAACAGAACAATAGGTAAGCAAAAGGGCCAAAGCAGGGTTTCTCCACTGAGACTTTCCTGATCACACTGATATCTGAGTTTTCTGAGATGCTTGCCATTCCCTTCAGCTATGGATTACATGGCCATGTCGCAGAGTTTGGAGGTGGTACATATTTTGGACACAAAACCATGAGCCTATTCTGGAGAGTGGCCAGAATTCAGGAAGAAAACAGGAACTTAGGAAGACAGTACATGTTGTCCATCGATAAGGCAACCTGCAATCCATTCCTATAATGGGTAGGATGAATGCTGGGAAGCTTTCTACTAGACAGGACACATCCATTGATTCATTCTCTTTTCTAATGTCTACAACCAAGGACACAGTGGGATACACAGACATAGAAACACTCGCCTTGTCAAAAGACTTTCTAGAAACATTCCACTCCAAACCAAGCAAGCCGCCTTCCCTACCTATTCTCAGAATATAAGACAAAACCACAAACTCACACCCACACTGAAAAAGGCACCTCCTTCCCCAAAGTAAGTCTGTGACTATCCAGAGTGTCCTCTGAATGGTGGGCTATACTATGTTCCCCAGAAATGGCCTGTCCTTTCTCAGATCTGGTCTCCTTGGCCAACTCTGTGAAATATCAGGAGCCCGCAGTGAGCCACTTCTTGCTTTCTCTGGAAAGGCCAGTCTTCAAACTTTCCTGGCATTTGGCCATCCTCACATCAGTAGGTACCAAGAAAGACTGACTCTGTCCTTGGTAAATTTAAACAAGTGATCCCACTGTACTGGGAATTGGACTGGTTCTGGATGCCTGACTTCCTGGATCCCAAGTTCACAGAGTTCCATCACCAAGGAAGTGAGGTGAGGTCACTTCCTTCAGGAACTGAATGAGGTGACTGCCTTAGCAACCACTTTTTCCGAACAGTTGCTTCCATACTTCTTCTGACACTTTCACAAGTTAGATAGGTATCTCAACCATTGGAACCCAGGAACAGCTCTCCACAAAGGCCTTGGTTGGTCCATCTTTTCTACATTAAGGAGAGAGGGTGAATGAGACACAACCCTTCATCCTTACCAGGTTGTTTTCCATGGAATATGACTTTTGCTCTCTCACGTCCTTCATAGTTGCCTACATGTTCTCCAGGGATCATTTCTGCATGGACCTTTGAGGTTTTCAGCAGGTGGAAGATCCACTACATTCCTGTATTGTAAGACCAACTCTGTCCCTGCTGTTCTGTAATGTTAGATTGAGGGAACAGTGTATGGTTAGTGTTAATAACATGTGTGATTTGGGTTAGGAATCATTCTGCTGGATGAATAATGGTATTGGGAACCTGCGATATGTATGAGAATATATAGGTGAAATATATGTATGAAAACAGAAATCTAGGTAAGATTTGAAGCCCAAAAGAGCATTGGGCCCTTGATTGGAATACTTAGCTTTGAATTAGGTTGTGCACAGATGTGTCAGATTAATCAATATACAATGGCATAGGACCTTGTACCTTCGATGATTGAATGTCGAAGAGAACATCCAGTCAAAAAGGGATAGTCGGAAGTGAAAGGTTAATAAAATAGGTATTTGTCACTTCCTGGGAAGAATTTTGTGTTTATTCCGAGCATAATGTAGTTGTAAAAAAAAAATGATTAAATTAAAAAGATACCTTGAAGAGCGTCAATGAGAGAGTGAGAGAACCAAAAAAAGTGGTTTGAGTCTTGGTTCACCTAGTCCCCCTGTTTGACTACTTTTTTATCAACCCTGGCCTGTCCGATAATATCTCCATATTATTGCTAACTATAAAACCCTGTTTGCTCAACCGTGTAATTTCTTTTCTCTAAGCTCAAATTGGACAAGTTAAACTTATGGTAATACCCCACTAGCAGACATAGAATGTGACACCCCCCAATGATCACTTTTATGATTAAAAGTAGCTAGAAGAAGAAGTGGGGAATGAAAGATTAATAAAATATGTACTTGTCACTTTTTTTTTCTGTATGCTTAACAAAACACTGTTGAAATCTTGAGAACTGTTTGCTAATCTTGTTCCCAGAATGTCCTGTCCCCAAATGCCAAACTGCAGAATGTACTCCCTCACCCGGTTGAATGCAAACCGCCCACTCTCCCTCACCCATCAATAAACTTCGCTCCCTGCCCTCCCCAAAGAAAGTATATAAGCTCTGCTTAAGCTCTTCTCAGGGCTCTCTGCTCTATTCAAGTGAGCTCGAACCCCCTGCATGCTGACCCCCTATAAACCCTTTGCTGTTGCATGAGATAGTCTTTTGGTGGTCTCTTCCTCCGAAGCTCGCCCAATGTTTACTTTGATGATTGGGTGTAGAAAAGAACATTCAGTCAAAAAGGGATAGTCGGTAGGATTAGGAAGATAGTTGTTAGGTTTAGGAAGAAGAGTGAGTATAGGTTTTGGAAAAAAAATATTCTTTATCAATAGGGTTTTGTTTAGAGTGTGAATGTAAATGTTAGCCCATGTGAAGAGTCAGTCAAAATAGTGAACCGGAGAAAATATGTAGGAAAACAGATATCAATAGAGATATTATGAAATTAGGCAAAGTATAAAGTGGGTGATAGGATTAGACATTTTCAATAGGGTTGAATTTGAATTTGATCTTAGGAGAAACCAATATGTAGTCACTAATTGGATTGATATTTGAGAGCATTAGGCAACCTGGACATGGCTGTGTTTAGTAATCCATGTTCATTTTCAATTTAGGCTTTGGTACAATAATAAGTGTGAACCTTGCATTTTGTGTCCAGAATATTACTGTGATAAAATGTATATGTAGATCAGGTGACATGAGTAATTTTTCCATCATTTCTGGGAGCAATATTTTGAAGATTAATAAGTTAGTATTGGGGGTACAAAGACGTGTACCTTGTGTCTATGAATATAGAGCTAATGCATGAATTGACCATACTGTTAATAAATAATATAACTGGTTCCACTTTATATAATGCATTGGATTCGTATCTTAAAATATATAAGAAATCTTATATTGATATACATACATTCATTCCAACTAGTTATACATCTAATGGTAAAATTAAGGTTATGGTTTATCATGAAAAGTGTGTGAGTTTTGCTTCAAAAGTGATTATGGAAATCAAAAATAATGTGTTTGGAAAGAAGTCTCATGAAAAGACCAGTCAAGAACCATGAAAAAATACATGTGTTCTGAAGCAGGAAGTGATTGAAAGTGAAACAAATGCCTCTAAATTCGCGAACTTGTGGATGAAATATATATCCTATTATGTGCTTAAACTGAAGAAATAGTAATGTACCAGTTTTGAATAAAAATGAACATCAAAATACACATCATGTCCCATAGGAATCAATTTGCATTGATGTTAACCTGGGTCACTTACTGTATTAATTTTAGGATTTGTAGGCACCATTCACTGAAGATAGTTTTCAGTACTAGGAAACAAATACGTATTTCAGGTGGATGAATATTTCTGACGATAATCTTGTGAAAAGTTGATTATAAATTCACATATATGAATATGAATGAATTTAGGAAATGTATAATAAGACACATGTATTTCATATTTTGAAAAATCTGGAAAGTTTGTATATATATATATATATATATATATATATATATATATATATATATATATGTATGTATATACACACACACATGCACACAGACATTAAAAGGTAGCAATATATATGCCAATTGAAATTCACCATGAAATATATATCATCCACAGTTTCAAAAATATTCATTATACTGAACATGGATTTATGTATAATGTTGTTAAACTAGGAAGCTCACAGAGAGTTCGAATTTTAACTTCCAACAGCATTTAGGAGAAGTGATCTCTTCTCACAATGTGTATCTGCCAAGTCAACCACTTCACAAGAATGTATGTGTTGTACCTTGTAGGATTCTATATGTGCATATAAAAATACATGTGCAAATAGGCTACAGAGAAAGGGAGACAGGAATTCACATATTTGTTAACTTTAAAAACACATGGAGAACAATTTCAACAAAAGTTGACTAGATTTATAACTCCTACACTACATAATGCAAAAGGCAAATTCAACTATACACCATGCCTCCTCTGAACTGCTTGTATTTCTATTCTGTTTGGATTATTATTCTCCATCATATTAGGATAAGTAGTCAGAGTCTAGTAGGCTATGGGTTAGTGTCAGGGATTCAGTATTTCGAATGGAAAATTGGAAAAGGTATCCAATGTGTATGTAATTATGTGCTATGAAAAATCTTCCCACTCTTATCCAGAACAATGCCTTGACATTACCTTTGCCCCAAGTAAGACACAATTACAGGAGAAGAGTTCGAAAATCTGTGTGTGTATGTATATATATATATATATATATGGAATGCAATATGCTCAGTTGTTCACAAACTTGGAGGTGGTAGATGAGTTTACAAAAGTAACGAACAGGGTAAACCCTCCACAAAAATTGAGCTTTGCTGGCCTAAAGACATCTTGAGAAACTGCCTCTGAGGTTGGGAACTTGAAATATATGTTGTTGTCAGGAGCTTAATCTTCATTTGTGGTGAGACAATTAAAGCTGGATCTGCATCTATGTGACCTGAAGGATCTTGTTTCTTATTTTCCAATGAACATGAGACAGCAGTGCTGAATTCTCTCTTTGTAGGTAAACTGTGGCCACTGGGGGCTATGTGTCTCCCTGTGAGGACTCTGAAACCATTTGGTCATCCTCCAATTTTCGTGGTGTTTCTTGCTGCTGCACTGGGAGTTTGGTATTTGCTTCGTGAAATACAAAGATTTCAACTGGGAAACAGTGCTAGAGGGAGTTCTGTCATGTGTGGTGTGTCAGGGTCTGCAAGAGAATGCACCAACCAGGCCTCTATCTCACATAGCTTGCCCCCTTGACCATAGCAACCTGATTCTGAACATTGCCCTGAAAACTCTCCATATAACAAGATGCATTTACATATAAGGGTTTGCTGGCTACACTATGTCAGTCACAAGCTATTTGGAAGCCAATGGCAGGTCCACATGACTCCACCACAGATGTTTTATCACACACCTGCACACCACTACTCTAGGCCCACTACTCAGGAGGCTCCAACTTACTGGCATCACTGTTCTTCAACATTTTCATGAAACCCAGTCAATCAAGGCACTGTATTTTATACTCATGATCAGCAACAGGACATGCAAAGTTTCTCCAGTGCCACCTGGTCATGGGAATTTCAAAAATTTGATGGTATTCATCTAGCCATTTTTCAAGGATGAAGTTGGAGGCACTGTGGGTTTCAATTCATTCAGGAACCACTAAATGGTGAGGAAGTTCATTTCAATGAATTCTCTGGACAACACTCACAGGAAAGGCTTCCCATAGAGTGCCCAAAAGGTCACATGAAGCCAGGCCCATTGAACTGTACAACGTGAGGTCCATGTGGGTTTTGACTCTCAACTATGGCTGCCATGTTTTTCATAATAAAATCATGTGATATCCTGGCTGAGATTCCCAGTGCTCTGTGGAAAACCAACCTGGGACTAGATTTCAGATTCCAAGCGTGAATCTCATGCGTGGCCTCCTAAAATCCCAACTCAATTCATGGCAATACTACTCTGAGGTCAGTTCCAGAACTCAGTCTATAAGGGGAATCACCCAAGAGTGAAGCCCTGGTGGACCGAGTCATCTCTTCCAACTGCCACAAAAATGACCACAATTATAACCAAAACACTCCCACATGGCCCTCATTTTCTTCCATATAGACATCCATCATAACTTCTGGCAAGAGGTTTCCATAAGTGGCGCAGCTCAAGACAGTGTCCAATATAAGCTTCGTTGTCCCTCATTTGCCTAAAGTAAGTGTGGCCTGGACACTCTTCCTGTCAACCAGGAGTGATCAAATAGGCCTGCCATTAATACTGCTCTGCTTCTACTATTTGAGGCCTACTGACTGTCAGGTATAGATTCTTTATGTGTTTTGTAGTCATGAGAAAACACTACCACATCTGCAGGGCTTTGAAGAACTCATTTTACCCAAGGGTCCATAATCACACTTGATGGAGGTCAGGAACCTAACAGAGGAAGGTGAGAGACTTCATCCACAATGACTGATCTTTTTGAATTTTGGTTATGGATGCACACATGAGATCTTTCTTTAGATCCATCAGGTGCTGACAATCTAAGCCCCAGCTTCACCGAGAGCCAAGAGGCTGATTCAGACACATCCATTTCCAAAGAAATTAAGCAAAGAGCCACAGGTGATGCCCACTCATTTCCATTTGAATACTGTTTTCTTCAGGCTTCACAAAAAGGTGGCCTGAGCCAAAGACTTTCCTTACATTTAGGGCAACAGAAAAATAGGTAAGCAAATGACCCAAAGCAGGGTTTCTCCACTGAGACTTTCCTGGTCACAATGATATCTGAGTTTTCTGACATGCTCCCCTTCCCTTCAGCTCTCCAGTACATGGCCATGTGACAGAGCTTGGAGGTGCCACATAGCTTGGACACAAAACTCTGAGCCTATTCTGGAGAGTGTCCAGAATTCAGGAAGAAAACAGGAACTTAGAAAGATAGTAGGTTTTGCCCATTGATAAGGCTAGCCGCAATCCATTCATAAATTGGCAGTATGAATGCTGGGAAGCTTTCTACTAGACAGAACACATCCATGATGCATTCTTTTTCTAATACCAAGACCACAAACAGAGTGGGATACACAGTAATAGAAACACTCACCTTGTCAGAGGACATACTAGATAAAGTCCTCTCCAAACCAAACAAGTCGCCTTTCCTACATATTCTCAAACTCACACCCACACTCAAAAAGGCACCACCTTCCCCAAAGTAGGTCTGTGACTATCCGAAGTGTCCTATGATGGGTGGGATATACTATATTTCCACGAAATGCACTGTGCTGTCTCAGTTCTGGTCTCCTTGGCCAACTCTGTGAAGTTGTCAGAAGTCACTGGTGATCCACTACCTGCTTTCTCAGGAATGGCCCCTCTTCTTAGCTTTCCTGGCATTTGGACATCCTCACATAACTAGGAACCAAGAAAGACTGACTCTGTCCTTGGTTTACCCAAACAAGTGAGACCACTGGAACTGGGACTGGAACTGGCTGTGGTCTCCTGGCTTCCTGAATCCCAAGTTTAGAGAGTTCCATTACCAAGGAAGTTATGTGAGGTAACTTCCTTCAGGAAGTGAATGAAGTCACTGCCTTGGCAAACACTTTGTCCTAACAGTTGCTTCCAAGGGTCCCATGAGATGGAGGGTGCACCTACTTCCTGTGACATTTTCACAAGTTAGAATGATATATCAACCATAGGCACCTGGGAACAGCTCTCCACACAGGCTTGGTTTGGTCCATCTTCTCTACATTAAGAAGAGAGAGGCTGATTCAGACACATCCCTTCACCCTGACCAGGTTGTTTACGATGGAAGTTGACTTTTCCTCCCTCAGGTCCTTCATTGCTGCCTACATCTTCTCCATGGATTATTTCTGTATTGACCTTTGAGGTTCTCAGCAGGTGGAAGATCCCCTACACTCCTGATTGTAAGACCAACTCTGTCCTGCTTTTCTGTAAAGTTAGATTGAGGGAACAGTGTATGGTTAGGGTAATAACAGGTTCGATTTGGGTTAGGAATCATTCTGCATGATGAATAATGGCAATGGGAACCTGTGATATTTACAAGAATATATAGGTGAAATATAAGTATGAATACAGAAGTCTAGGTAAGATTTGAAGCCCAGAAGAGCATTGGGTCCATGATTGGGATACTTAGCTTTGAAATACCTTCTGCACAGATGTCTCAGATAAATCGATAAAAAATGGCATAGGACCTTGTAAATTGGATGATCAAATGTAGAAGAAAACATCCACTTAAAAAGGGTAGTTGGTAGAATTGGAAAGATAGTCAGTAGGTTTAGGAAGAAGAGTGAGTATAGGATTTGCTCCAAAAGTTCTTTAGCAATAGGGTTTCTGGTAGAGAATGAATGTAAATGTCAGCACATGTGATGAGTCAGTTACAATGATTAACTGGGGAAAATATATAGGGAAGCAGATATCAATAGAGACAGGAAGAAATCAAGCAAAGTATAAATTGAGAGATAGGATTAGACATTTTCAGCATGGTAGATGTTGAATATACAATCTTAGAAAGAAACAAATATTTAGCAACAATAGGATTGACATTTGAGAGCATTAGGCAATCTGGACTTGGATGTTTTTAGTAATCCATGCTCACTTTCCATTTAGGCTTTGGTACAATCATAAGTGTGAACTTTGCATTTTGTGTCCAGAATATTACTGTGATAAAGTGTATATGTAGATCAGGTGACATGAGTATTTCTTCCACCAATTATGTGGTCAATATTTTGAAGATGTATAAATTAGTATTGGGTGTACAAATATCTCTACACTGTGTCTACAAATATTGATAAAATGAATGAATAGACAATACTGTGAATAAATAATATAACTGGTTCCAACTTTAAATTATGGATTGAATTGATATCTTAAAATATACAGGAAATCTTATATTGATATACATACATTCATTACAACCATTTATAGATCTAATGGTAATATTAGGGTTATGATTTGTCATGAAGAGTGTGTGAGGTTTGCTTCAACATGATTATTGAAATCTAAAATGAAAAGTATTCTCATGAAAAGACCAGTCAAAAAACATGGAGGAATACATGTGTACTGAAGCAGGAAGTGATAGAAAGTGAAACAAATGCCTATAAATTTGCAAACTTGTGAATGAAATATTTATCCTATGATGTGCATAAACTGAAGAAATTGTCATGTAACATTGTTGAATAAAAATGAACGTCATAATACACATCATGTACCATAGTAATCTACTTGCATTGATGTTAAAGTGGGTCAGTTACTGTAGAAAAATTAGGACTTCTATGCACCATTCACTGAATTTAGATTTCAGTACTAGGAAACAATATGTATTTGAGGTGGATGAATATTTCTGAGAATAATTTTGTGAACATTTGATTATAAATCCACATACATGAATATGAATGCATTTAGGGATTGTATAATAAGACACATATATTTTATATTCTGAAAAATCTGGAGAGTGTGTGTGTATATACACACACACACACACACACACACACACACGCACACGCACAGACATTAAAAGGTAGCAATATATATGCGAATCGAAATTTATCATGAAATATATATCATTCACAGATCCAAAAATATTCATTTTACTTAACATGGATTTATGTATTATCTTGTTCAACTAGGAAGCTCACCCATAGTTTTAATTTTCAGTTCCAACAACGTTCAGGAGGAGTGATCTCTTTTGACAATTTGTATCTGCCAAGTCTGCCACCTCACAAAAGTGTACATGTGTTACCAGGTAGGATTCTATATGTGCATACAAAAATACATGTGCTGAATACGATACAGATAAAGGGAGACAGGAATTCACGTATTTGTTATCTTTAAAACACACGGAGAACTACTTCAATTTAATATTGACTTGATTTATAACACCTACCCTTTATCATACAAAAGGTAAGTCCAGCTATACACCATGCCTCTTCTGAACTGCTTGTATTTCTATTCTGTTTTGGTTATTTTGCTCCATCAATTTAGGATTGCCACAGTCTGGCTGGGCACAATTCAGGAGCCACTTGTCAAAAGCTAACTTTATTTTTAGAACCACACACGCCAAAAAATAGCTCCTCGGGAAAAACACTCAGAGCACAACTGCCACCACCGGCTTCCCACAAGCTCTCAACCTCCTCACTCCTCCTGCTCTTGAGGTCGATTGGATGGGTTGTTTGAGCAGAGCCAAAATAGTCCCCCAAGAAGCAGCTCCATAATTTGAAAGGGTGGGAAAACAGCCCAATGGGCATCACCGCAGAGGAGCCAATCAGCTAGATGTTGCTGGGGCCGCTGTGAGCCAACCATCAGCTGGCAGTCTGAAAGTTTGCTTTGGCCCCTTGGGCTGTGGCTCTCAACATCTAACCCTCTCTGTTTAAACACCAAGCATGTGGCTTAGGGACCGTGCCTGCCTTAGGTTGTCCAATAGTACATATGGTCCTTACCCATTATCGAATGAGCTGACCTCAAGGTGTCAGCCTCCTGTCTTAGATTGGTACCATTGTAATTGGATCTTACCCATCACTGACTACAGGTCCAGTATACATCCACACCTGTGGAGAGGTCTTTGTACCAGGGGCGGGTGAGGTTCTTTGCCTCATCTCTGTTGGCACCCAAATTTTAGCTGAACGACCATGACAAGCAGAAGGGAGGAAGATACACCAAGGCAATTGATGGCTCTTTTTGAAAAAATTGTACCACCGATGACATCATCAGAGAAATACCCCAACACTACCACAAGTCGCTGCACCAACAGATAGTTCACAATGCATGCAGGTGAGTTCACAATGCATACAAGTGATACATAGTCCAGGCAAGTTCTGCAAGCAGTTCAGTGATGGCTATTGCAGAAGCTGTAGATTGGTTTTATCTTTGTCTTCACATGCACTGGGATGAAGTTAGAAATTCTGGCAACAATGCCTAAAGAAAGAATTATGTAACATTCCAAAAGGCACTAAAAGAAAACAATTTTCTTAAAAATTTACATTGTCTCGAAGAGAATTATTAAATATAATGCAAAGAAAAGGTGGATCCAACATGGCGGCGGGCAGAGAGGCTGCGCTTTTAATGCACTCACAGTGATGGGGTCATAAAGTCGCAAGGATAACTCTTGGATTCTACCAACGGAGATTCTCCTAGCAAAATTCCACTGAAGGGAGACCGCCCGGGAGCTACTAGAATTTTTTTGAAGCGTCTGTGTGACCCGGACGAGCGGGACCCTGCCACTAGAAGCGGAGTTCGAGATTCACCAGCCACAGTCCGTGCACCGCGGGCACAGCTGCAGATCCATCCACCCGCCCGCAGCCAAAGTGACTGGGTCCTGCTAGACGCTGAGACACAGCTTGGCAGGAAGAAGTCTTTAGCCAAGCCTCCACGTGCCAGGAGCTGAGGCGAACCGGGCCGGGCCAGTCCCACCCCTCCCCTCGGTCAATCCGGCAAGAAGCCTGGGGCCCGCCATAGCAGAGAGTTGACGTCATTGGAGTTCGGCTGGCGAAATTCCTTCCCAGCAGAATCCACTTTAGCAGGTGCGTGAGTCCCCATAGTGATACAAGCAGCCAGGAAACTTCATTGACTTCTCAGGGGTCATGTCCGCAGGGAAGCAGAGGGGAGCCCAGACCCCAAGGCCCCCATATCACCAGCGGTGACCCCTAAGGTCTTAGCCGCCAGTTTACCACAGCACTGGGGCTTAAAAGGGACACTCGGTGGGGCTGCAAGTGTAACTATATCTCTGGAGAATCACTTCTGGGAAACAGGACCTGGCTGGCAGGCTGACAGGAGGAAGGGGGTTAAGAGCTGGAGAAGTGAAATGGCTCTGGACTGACAAGTCTGAGAAACCCCCAGAAGACGCCGTACAGGGATAGCTCTCGGCAGGTAGAGAGCAGACACTCCACTTGGAAGGCACAGCTCTGCCTACTGGAAGAGAAGAAGGTGGATCTCTAAGACTTTAATTTTTTTTGTTGTTGTTGTTGTTGCTGTTGTTGATATTTTTTTCTCTCCTTCTTCTCTCCCTGTTCCTTTCCCCCCTTTTCCTTCTCTCTTTCTATCCCATTTCAAGATTTATTGTTCTTTTCATTCCCCTCTAATCTATCTCTCCCTCTATCATTTTTTCTTTTTAAGAGCACCTTTCTTCTCCTACCGCCCAACTCTCATCCCAAGCATTACATCTTCCATTGTGTGTAATTGTCTAAATGCAAATAGGTGAATGTCTCGAGGCTGTCTATAAGACTCCTAAATACCTAGCTACTACCAACACCTTGATCCAATTGCCTGGTAGTATCCACCTTCAGTGGAGCAATCTTCTAAAGTAGCCAAGTCATACTAACCATTGTACCACCAGAGCACCCAACCTAAACATATAGTCCTAAGAACAAACAGCAAATCATTATATGCATACAGAACCTAGAAGCCTTATATGAATTGAATGAATCAGCTTTAAAGTAAAACAAAGCCCAAAATTTCTAGGCATAATCTCCCACCACAAAAGAGAGACAACAGAGATATACAAAGCCAAAACAAATGTATAGGAGAAAACAGTTACAAAGCAGTCAAACAGAGCTGAAAAGCAACGTGAACAATATGAAAAAACAAGGGAAAAAAAGGTTACGAACAATGCAGTACAATCTAAATATACAGGAGGACCTAGAAGAATCAGAAATATGGACAGGGAAAGAAATCAAGGCATTCCTAATTCAGATGGAACGGAATATTAGAGAAGACATGAGACAGCAGATCCAAGCATTGAAAGTATATTTTGAAGAGGAACTAACCACACAAATTAAATCCACAAAGAATGAGCTTTATCAGGAGATAGAGGTGTTAAAAATAATCAAGTTGTAATCATAGAAATGCAAGAAACCGTAAATCAGATTAAAAGTGCTAATGAGAATATTACAAACAGACTAGATCAAGTAGAAGTCAGAACATCAGATAATGAAGACAAAGTATATCAACTTGAAAAGAATATAGTCAACACAGAAAAGATGCTGAAATCAAACATATAACACAAAACACAAGTTTGCACACATAATATAATACATACAACACATGACATAATATTAAAGGCCTTATGACTTTTTACAGGTGAAATCTCCATTGCAATGTCTAAAAACTCTATTGTCCAAAAATAGAACTGATCAGCAAAACATTAACCTAGGTCTGTATGAGCTAAAAAAAAACAAAATAAAACTTCATGATATGAGAAAGGGCAATAATAAAATAGATGTTGAAAAAAAACATTCTGGTTCTCTCACAGATGTAAGAACAGCCAAACTGGAGTTCTGGATATCAGCTCTTATTGATTTGAGCCAAATCATCTTATTTTTGGTCTGTAGAAATCTCTTTAGTTAATCTCTCTGGAATCCAAATTGGCTACTCTTCTCCCTGTAGAAACACAAAAACAGACCCCGGACTCCAGACAATTACTGGGTCAGGACCTTTCCATTGTTCTGTTAGAATATCCTTCCAAAGTACCTTGGGCTTATGTACATTATTTGGACATATATGCCTTTCTGCAGCACTAAGCCCTGATGAACCCAAATTTAAAAAGTTTAGAGTAAAAGGGTTATTTTAAGTTTATCTTTGGGGAATATATACCCCTTCCCAATTCCTTCTTTTTGCTTTAATATGTATGTTTTAATAGTTTGATGTGATCTTTCAACTATGCCTTGTCCCTGTGGATTGTATGGGATTCCTGTTATATGAGTAATGCCAAATGATGAGCAAAATTGTTTAAAAGAGGTAGAAATATAACCAGGGGCATTATCTGTTTTTAACTCTTTTGGAACGCCCACAGTGGCAAAATTTTGTAAGCAATGAGCTATAACATCTTTAGTTTTTTTCTCCAGCAAGAAGGGAGACCATCAAAAATCCAGAAGAAGTATCAACTGTAACATGCAAATATTTTAATTTTCCAAATTCTGGCAAGTTTGTGACGTTCATCTGCCAAATATGGTTAGGTATCAATCCTCTAGGATTGACTCCAAGATTAACTTGTGGTAAAAAGGTCACACAATTTTGACATTGTTTTATTATTTGTCTAGCTTGTTCCTTAGTTACTTTGAAATGCTTTTGTAAAGTATTAGCATTGACATGGAACTTTTTATAAAAATTTATAGCTTCTTCTAGTGTAGAGAAAATATGTATGTATGTCATGTGTTGTTTTATCTACTAAATAATTGCCCAAACTAAGGGCTCCAGGCATTCCTGTATGTGTCCTGAAATGTCCTATAAAGAACGGATCTTTCCTGTCCCAGATTAGACTTTGTATAGTGGAAAGCAAAGAGAAAAGAGTAGAGGAAGGGGAAATCCTTCCACCATCTTCAAGTGATACTATAGCAATAACTATATACTGATTATCGGAAAATAAATTAATTACAGATGCTTTAAGCATCACAAAAGCTTGTAATACTGCATTAAGCTCTACATTTTGAGCTAATTGTTTTCGTACTAAAAATGTAAAAGTTTGATCAGGTGTAACTATTACTGCTGTACCATTATTTGACCCATCAGTGAATATATTTGTAGCATTTATAATAGGTGTTTTTCTTCTCATTTTTGGAAAAATTACATGATGTGATGACCAAAAAGACAATAAAGGATTAGATGGTAAGTGGTTATCAAATGAAACATTAGATTTGCACATGATTATTGCCCAAGTATTTAACTAATTATCTAACTCATCAATTTGATTCATAGTATATGGAGTAATAATTTTATTGGAAGACATTCCAATCAGTCCCTTTGCTGCTTTTATTCCTTTGAGTATTAATTGTCCTAAAGCCTCAGTATACCTAGTAAGAATAGTGTTAGGAGAACAAGATAAATGTATTCATAATAATGGACCTTCTTGCCAAAAATACTTCTGTAGGAATATTTTTTTGGTGGTAGTACAATAAATAATAAAGGCATTCTTAAATCAATTCTATCCAAATGAATATTTTCCATACATTTTTCAATGATTTTTAATGCCTTTCTTGCTTCAGGTGTTAACATTCAGGGTGCATTTGGATCTGATAGACCTTTTAGGATATCAAATAAAGGTTCAAACTCTCCTGTTGGTATACCTAGATAAGGCCTTATCCAATTTATGTCTCCTAATAACTTTTGAAAGTCATTAAGTGATTTGAGTTGATCTATTCCTATTTGAATTTTTGGTGGATCGACCATGATTGAGGATAAAAGAACTTCTAAATAATTAATTGAAAAATTTAATTGTACTTTATCTATTGCTATCTCTAGTTTATAATTTTTTAATAAGTTTGTAAGTGTGGCATAACATTCTAGCAATGCGTTTTTAGCTTTCTGTGCTAATAATACACCATCCATATAGTGAAATATTTGTAGTTCAGGATTTTGATTTCTAAGTGGCTGGATTAATTTGTTAACATAAATTTGACACATAGTTGGACTGTTAGCCATCCCTTGAGGGAGTACTTTCCATTTGGATCTCTGATCAGGACCTTCATGATTCAGTGCAGGGATAGTAAATGCAAACCATGGACTATCCTCAGGATGAATTGCAATTGAATAAAAACAATCATTAATATCTATAATTAAAACATCCCAGGTTTTTGGCAAAGCAGAACATTGAGGAATTCCCAAATGAGCAGGTCGCATAATAACCGTCTCATTATTAATGGCTCTTAAATCTTGCAATAATCTCCATTTACCAGATTTCTTTTTGATGGCAAAAATGGGAGTATTATGGGGAGATACAGACGGTTGTATATGTCCTTCCGCTAATTGTTGTTTTACCAGGTCATGGGTTGCTTGTACCTTTTCTTTAGTCAGGGGCCACTGACGAACCCATACTGGTATTTCTGATTTCCAAGTAGTTTTTATTGTCTTAGTGGCCCTTTCTTAAAATCCAACCCATGTCTGTCTGTTCTTTGATCTATTTGTATTGGGGCTGCTATACCTTGTTCTTGTTTTTCTAATGTTTTTCCTTTCCTAAAACCTTGTCTAACCATAATTGTGGGTACATTTTGATTGATGTTATTTGTTAATGTCAAACCTAATCGATCTAGGACATCTCATCCCCATAAATTTATGGGAAGATGATCCATACATATGGCTGTTTAGTTCCTTCACATCCTTCAGGATCCTTCCAATCTAATACCATTGCTCTTCTATGGGGATTAGTCACCAATCCTAGGCCTTGAAGCATTTGAGTGTATTGTTGTAATGGCCAATGTTTTGACGAGAGATGATGCTAAGTTCTTGATGAGAGATGATGCTAAGTTCTGCATCTGTATCCAATAGCCCATTAAATTCATGTCCTTGAATATTTAGTTTTAGCATGGGGCGAGAATCTAAATTTAAAGAAACATAGCCCAATCTACACGTGTGGAGCCTAATCCCTTGGAACCTCTTTCTATAGCATGACTGAAAAATTTATCATGTAGGCTTGGTATTATTAGTAACTGTGCTATTCTGTCTCTTGGTGAAATTACAGATATACCCTTTGGAGAACTGGCTATAATTTTTAATTCACCTTCTATGGTCTACAAGCACGGACACAGGGAGATACACAGACATAGAAACAGTTGCCTTGCCAAAGGACTTACTAGACACAGTTCACCCCAAACCAAACATTCTGCTTTTCCTACCTATTGTCAGAACATGATACAAAACCACAAACTCACACCCATACCCACAAGTCACCTCCTTCCCCAAAGTAGGTCTGTGACTATCCAGAGTTTCCTCTGACTGGTACGCCATAATATTTTACCACGAAATGGCCGGTACTGTCTCAGATCTGGTCTCCTTGGCCAACTCTGTGAAGTTTTCAGGAGCCAGCTATTTCCTGCTTTCTCAGGA
The DNA here is from genome assembly GCF_048772815.1 of Callospermophilus lateralis. NCBI lineage: Eukaryota > Metazoa > Chordata > Mammalia > Rodentia > Sciuridae > Callospermophilus > Callospermophilus lateralis. Next base: position 42,883 of record NW_027515292.1, read on the forward strand.
AAGGCTCCACTTCAGAGCTCTCCTGGCATTTGGCCATCCTCACATCAGTATGTACCAAGAAAGACTGACACTGTCCTTAGTAAATCCAAACAATGAGCCCACTGGGACTGAGACTGGGACTGGCTCTGTGTCCCGGGCTTCCAGTTCAGAGAGTTCCATCACCAAGTAAGTGAGGTAGGTCACTGCTGGCTTGTGGGAAGCCGGTGATGGCAGTTGAGTTTTGAAGGTTTTCCTCAGGAGCTGTTTTGTTTGGCATGTGTGGTTCTTAAAATAAAGTTCGTTTCTTTTGTCAAGTGGCTCCTGAATTTTGCCCAGCCAGAATGTGGCATTTGGAGGGCCGCAAGGGGAATGAGTGAGGGTAAGTGATAAGGTAAACTGCTCACCTCTGAAGGCAGGGCGAGAGGATGGGAAGCCATTTTAAAATTCCTCTTTTGTTTTGCTTCACTTTTGTTTTAAGTTGCCTGTCCCTGGAGATGGGTAAGATGGAAGAAAAACCACTCACATCTGAGGAACTGATTGAGAGAAAAAAGAGATGGACATTTCAGGAGGATAGAAAAGCTATTATAATGATTTTCTGTTGTTCCACTTTTGTTTCATTCTGGTTCAGTTTTGTTTGGCGATATCTTCTTGGGTTGTATTATAGTTATAGTAGAAATATTCACGTAAAAGAGAAGGTCTCTCAAGCTAGTCAGACAGAGATAAAAATTCAATTAAAAGAGAAGGTCTCTCTAGCTAGTTAGACAGAGGAAAAAAACAGGTGATTGATCCTGATAATGTGTCTGAATCAGCCTCTTGGACCTGTGTGAGGCTGTGGCTTAGATTCTCATCACCTGATGGATCATTCCGTGTGTGAATCCATACCCAAAATGGCCAAATGAGCAGTCCCTGTGGATGAAGTCTCTTGCCTTCCTCTGTAAGGCTACTGACCTCCATCAAGTGAGAATACGCATCCTTTGTGTCAAATGAGTTCTTCAAAGCCCTGGAGAGTCTAGCACATAGGTTCTTTGGTTTTCTCATGACTCCAATTCACATAAAAATATCTATACCTGACAGTCAGTAGGCCTCAAATTGGAGAAGCAGAGGTGTATTAAGGGCAGGCCTATTTGATCACACCTGGTTCACAGGAAGGGTGTCCAGGCCACCATGACTTTAGGCAATGAGGGGCAAGCAGCTTATTTTGGACACTGTCTTGGACTTCGCCACTCATGTAAACCTCCAGACAGAACTTAGTATGAGAGTGTATATATGGAAGAAGATGAGGACCATGTGGGAGTGTTTTGGTTTTAATTGTGGTCATTTGTGTTGTAGTTGGAAGATATGACTGGGTACACCTGGGCTGAACTCTCGTGTGATTCCCCTTAAAGACTGAGTTCTGGAACTGACTTAGAGAAGTGTTATCATGAAATATGTTGGGATTTCAGTTGGTCACGCATGAGAGTCGCCCTTGGAAACCGAGATCTAGGCCCAGGTTTGCTTTCCACAGAGCACTGGGAATCTCAGCCAGGATATCACATGGTTTTATTCTGAAAGACATGGCAGCCATATTTGAGAGTCAAAACACAAATGGACCTCACATTGTAGACAGCAATAGCCCTGGCTTCCTGTGAAATTTTGGCCACTCTTTGGAAGCCTTGCCTGTGAGATTTCTCCAGAGATTTCATTGAAATGAGCTTCCTCACCATTTAATTGTTCCTGAATGAAGTTAAACACACAGTGCCTCCAACATCATTCTTGAAAAATGGCTAGATAAATACCATGAAAATTTTGAAATTCCCATGACCATGAAAATGGTGTAGAACAGAGATGCCAGTAAGCTGGAGCCTGATGTGAAGTGGGCCTAGAAAAGTCGTGTGCAGGTGTGTGATAAAATATCTGTGGTGGGGCCATGTGGATCTGCCATTGGCTTCCAAATGGCTTGTGACTGACATGGTGCACCCAGCAGACCCTTCTATGTAAAGGCATCTTGTTATATGGAGAGTTTTCAGGGCAATGTTCAGAATCAGGTTCCTTTGGTCAAGGATGGGATTGAAGCCTGGTTGGTGCATTATCCTGCAGACCCTGACACACCACACGTGACAGAACTCCCTTTAGCACTGTGTCCCAGTTGAACTCCTTGTATTTTGTGAAGCAAATACCAAACTCACATTGCAGCAGCAAGAAACACATCGACAAGTGGAGGATTGCCGGATGGCTTTACAGTCCACACGGAAAGATTTTCCCCCCAGTGGCCACAGTTTACCTACAAAGAGAGAATTCAGCACTGCTGCCTCATGTTCATTAGAAAATAAGAAACCATGTCCTCCACGTCACTTAGATACATACCTAGCTTAGATGGTCTCTCTACAAAAAAAGCTAAAACTCCTGACAACAACAAATATTTCAAGTGCCCAAACTCAGAGGCAGTTTCACCAGAAGTCTTTAGTGCAGCAGAGCTCCATTTTTGTGGAGTATTTACCTGTCCCTTACTTTTGGAAACTCCTCTGCCACCTTCAAGGTTGTGAACTCTTGAGCATATTACATTCCAGATATGTATTCACAGATTTTCTAACTCTTCCACTCTAATTGTGTTTTACTTGGGGTGAAGGTAAAGTCAAGGCATTGTTCTGGATTAGAGTGCGAAGATTTTTGTGAAGCACATATTTACATACACATTGGATTCATTTTCCTATTTTCCATTCAAAATGCTGAATGGCTGACACTAACCCATACCCTACTAGACTCTGACTACTAATTCTAATATGATGGAGAAAAATAACCCAAACCGAATAGAAATACAAGCAGTTTAGATGAGGCATAGTGTATTGCTGGACTTGCCTTTTGCATTATACAGGGTAGGACTTATAAATCTAGTCAATATTTTGTTGAAATAGTTCTCCATGTGTTTTTAAAGTTAACAAATAGATGAATTCCTTTCTGCATTTCTCTGTAGCCAATTCAGCACATGTAATTTCATATGCACATATTGAATCGTTCCTGTTATCACATGTACATTCTTGTGAGGTGGCTGACTTTGCAGATACAAATTGGGAGAAGAGATCACTCCACCTAAACACAGTTGGAACTGAAAATTCAACCTATGGGAGAGCTTCATAGATGAACAACATGATAAATAAAATCATGTTCAGTATAATGAATATTTTTGGATCAGTGGATGATATACATTTCATGATGAATTTCGATTTCCATATATATTGCTACTTTTTAATGTCTGTGTGTGTGTGTGTGTGTGTGTGTGTACACTCTCCAAGTTTTTCATAATATTAAATATATGGGTCTTAATGTACACTCCCTAAATTCATTCGTATTCATGTATGTGGATTTATAATCAAATATTCAAAAGATTATTCTCAGAAATATTCATCCACCTGAAATACATATTTGTTTCCTAGAAATAAAAACTAACTTCTGTGAATGGTGCATACGAATCCTAATATTTCTACAGTAACTGACCCAGTTTAACACCAATGCAAGTAGATAATTATGGAACGTGATGTGTATTTTGATGTTCATGTTTAGTCAACACTTGTACATTACTATTTCTTCAATTTATGCACATCATAAGATATATATTTCATACACAAGTTAGCAAATTTATAGGCATTTGTTTCACTTTCAATAACTTCATTCTTCAGAACACATGTATTCCTCCATGTTTTTTGACAAGACTTTTCATGAGACTTCTTTCTAAACACATTATATTCGATTTCCATAATCACTTTTGAAGCAAAACTCACACACTCTTCATGATGAAATATCACCCTAATATTACCATTAGAAGTAAAACTGGTTGGAATGAATGATTTAATATCAATATAAGATTTTCTGTATATTTTCAGATATCAACTCAGTCCATTATTTAAAGCGGACCAATTATATTATTTATTCACAGTATGGTCTATTCTTGCATTATCTCTATATTCTTAGACAGATACTACACCACATTCTACCCCCAATACTCATTTATACGTCTTCAAAATATTGTTCCCAGAAATTGTGGAAGAAATACTCATGTCACCTGATCTACATATACATTTTATCACAGTAATATTCTGGAAAATAAAGAAAAGGTCACACTTATGATTGTACCAAAGTCTAAATTTAAAGTGAGCATGGATTTCTAAAAACATCCATGTCCAGGTTGCCTAATTCTCTCAAATGTCAATCCAATTGTTGACTACATACTTGTTTCTTTCTAAGATTATATATTCAAACTCAACCCTGTTGAAAATGTCTAATCCTATCACTCACTTTAAACTTTGCCTGATATCCTAATGTCTCTATTGATATAGGCTTTCCTTCATAATTTCCCAGTTCATCATTTTGACTGTTCCTTTGTGCTGACATTTACATTCACTCTCTACCTGAAACCCAATTGCTAAATAACTTTTGGTCCAAATCCTATACTCACTCTTCTTTCTGAATCTACCGACTATCTCCCAAATCCTACTGACTATCCTTTTTTGAATGGATGTTCTCTTCGACATTCAATCATTCAAGGTACAAGGTCCGATGCCATTGTGTATTGATTTATCTGAGACATCTGTGCAGGACATAATTCAAAGCTAAGTCTCCCAATCAAGGGCCCAATCCCTTTCTGGGCTTCAAATATTACTTAGATTTCTGTTTTCATACATATATTTCACCTCTATATTTTTATAAATATTGCAGATTTCCAATACCATTATTCATCCATCAAAATGATTCCTAACCCAAATCGAACAAGTAATTAACCCAAACCATATACTATTCCCTCATTCTAACTTTATAAAAGAGCAGGGAAAGTCTTGGTCTTACAATATAGGAATGTAGGGGATATATCACCTGCTGAAAACCTCAAAGGTCCATGCAGAAATAATCCCTGGAGAAGATGTAGGCAGCTATTAAGGACCTGAGAGAGCAAAAGTCATCTTCCATGGAAAACAACCCTGTCTGGAGAGGGGTTGTTTCTGACTCAGTGTCTCTGTTCCTAATGTACAGAAGATGGACCAATCCAGGCCTGTGTGGAGAGCTGTTCACGGGTGCCTATGGGTGATATACTATTCTAATTGGTGAGAGTGTCACGGGAAATAGGGACAGCATCTATCTCATGGGACCCTTGAAAGCAACTGTTAGGAAAAAGTGGTTGCAAAGGCAGTGACCTCATTCAGTTCCTGAAGGAAGTGACCTCATCTCTATTCCTTGGTGATGGAACTCTCTGAACTTGTGATCCAGGAATCCAGGCACCCAGAGCCAGTCCTAGTCCCAGTCCCAGTGGGCTCACTTGTTTGGATATTCCTAGGACAGAGTCAGTCTTTCTTGGTATCTATTGATGTGAAAATGGCCAAATGCCAGGAAAGCTTTGAAGACTGGCCTTTCCAGAGAAAGCAAGTAGTGGCTTACCACGGGCTCCTGACAATTTCACAGAGTTGGCCAAAGAGACCAGATCTGAGACAGGACAGGCCATTTTGGAGGTACATAGTAAGGCTCACCAGTGAGAGTACACTCCGAATAGTCACAGACCTACTTGGGGGAAGGCGATGCCTTTGTGGTTTTTGTTGTGTGTTTGTGGTTTTATCTCATGTTCTGAGAAAAGGTAAGAAAGGTGGTTTGTTTGGTTTGAAGTGAACCGTTTCTAGTAAGTGATTGGACAAGGCAAGTGTTTCCATGTCTGTGTATCCCAATGTGTCTGTTGTTGCAGACATTAGAAAAGAGAATGCATCAATGTATGGGTCCTGTCTAGTAGAAAGCTTCCCAGCATCAATCCTGCCCAATTTATGAATGGACTGTGGCTTGCATTATCGAAGGGCAACACCTACAAACTTCCTTAGTTCCTGTTTTCTTCCTGAATTCTGGCTACACTCAAGAATAGGCTCATGGTTTTGTGTTCAAGATATTTACCACCTCCAAGCTCTGTGATATGGCCATGTACTGGATAGCTGAAGGGAATGGCGAGCATCTCAGAAAACTCAGATATCAGTGTGACCAGTAAAGCCTCAGTGGAGAAACCCTGCTATGGGCCTTTTGCTTACCTATTGTTCTTTTGCCCTGAATGTCAGGAAGGGCTTTGCCTCACGAAACACATTTGTGAAGCCTGAAGAAACCAGTTTTCAAATGGAAATAAGTGGGCATCACCTGTGGCTCTTTGCTTAACTGCTTTGGAAAGGGATGTGTCTTAATCAGTCTCTTGGCCCTGTGTGAGGCTGTGGCTTAGATTACCAACACCTGGTGGATGTAAAGAAAGATCCCATGTGTGCATACAAAATCAAAATGGCAAAAATTGCAGTCATTGTAGATGAAGTCTCTCGCCTTTCTCTGTAAGGTTCCTGACCTCCATCAAGTGGGAATAGGGATCCTTTGGGTCAAATGAATTCTTCAAAACCATGCAGAGGCTAGTCCATAGGTGCTTCGGTTTTTTCTTGACTCCATTTCACATAAAGAATCTAAATGCCAAAGTCAGAATGCCTCAAATTGGAGAAGTGGAAAAGTATTAATGGCAGACCTGTTTGATCACTCCTGGTTCACAAGAAGGGTGTCCAGGCCACCGTGACTTTAGTCACACACACACACACACACACACACACACACACACACACACACATATATATATATATACTCTCCAGATTTTTCAAAATATGAAATATGTGTCTTATTTTACACTCACCAAATTCATTCATATTCATATACGTAAATTTATAATCAACTTTCCAAAGATTATTCTTAGAAATATTCATTCACCTGAAAAACATATTTCTTTCCTATACTGAAAAGTAACTTCAGTGAATGATGCACACAAATCCTAATATTTCTACAGTACCTGACCCAGTTTAACATCAATGCAAGTAGATTCCAATCGGACATGATGTGTATTTTGACGTTCATTTTTATTCAACACTAGTAGATTACTATTTCTTCAATTAATGCACATCATAGGATATATATTTCATCCACAAGTTAGAAAATTTATAGGCATTTGTTTCACTATCAATCACTTCCTGCTTCAGAGCACATGCATTCCTCCATGTTTCTTGACTGGTCTTTTCATGAGAAAAGGGATGGACAAGGCAAGGTAAGGCAACTAAGATAGCACCGAAGACACGGAAACAGTCCTATTTGGTTACAACCGGATTTAGAGGGCATTGCTTCTGTTGTAATCATTTAATCCCCTGAACCCCAAGTTTAAATTGTTTCAGAATTTTGTACCCAACATGTAAGGGAGGGGCTCAGAAGTTCACAGTCTGCAGAAGTTCATAAAAAGCAGTTTTTGTTTCTGTTTTTTTTTTTCTCTGTTCTGGGCAAGTTAACATTTTAAGGACATCGGGAATGGGGCAGAGCTATTTTCTTCTCTTTTTTTTTCTCTCTGCCAGCTGTTACCATGAAGCCCAGTTGGTAACTTCTTTATCTTAGAAATGTAGCCATCTCTGTGAAGCCCCAGCTCAAGCTCAGAGGCCTTGTTTACATATTGCCAGCATTGTGACTGACTCTTTCCAAACACATTATTTTTGATTTCCATAATTACTTTTGTAGCAAAACTAACATATCTTCATGATAAACCGTAACCCTAATATTAATATTAGATGTATCATTGGTTGGAATGAATGATTGTATATCAATATAAGATTTCTTATATATTTTCAGATATCTATTCAATCTGTTATTTAATGTGGAACCAGTTATATTATTTATTCACTTATGGTCTATTCATGCATTATCTCTATATTCAATGACACAGTGTACACCTTTTTGTACCCCCAATACCCATTTATATGTCTTCAAAATATTGCTCCCAGAAATAGTGGAAGAAACACTCATGTCACCACATCTACATATACATTTTATCACAGTAGTATTCTGGAGACAAATGTAAAGGTCACACTTGTGATTGTACCAAAGCCTAAATGGAAAGTGAGCATGGATTACAAAAAACATCCATGTCAAAGTTGCCTAATGCTCTCAAATGTCAATCCTATTGGTGACTACATTTTGTTTCTTCTTAAGATTATATATTCTAACTCGATTCTGTTGAAAATGTCTAATTGTATCACTCACTTTATACTTTGCCTGATTTTGTAATGTCTTTATTGATATCTGCTTTCCTACATATTTTCCCCACTTCAATATTGTGACTGTTCACATGTGCTGACATTTACATTCACTCTCTAACCGAACCCCTATTGCTAAAGATATTGTTTTCCAAATCCCATACTCACTCTTCTTCCTAAACCTACAGACTATCTTCTTAATCTTACCGACTATCCCTTTATGACTGGATTTTCTCTTCTACATTCAAACATCCAAGTAATGTTCCTGCAAGCGTTGGAGGAAGAGATCACCAAGAGAGTGTCTCATGCAACAGCAAGGGGTTAATTGGGGGTCCAGCAAGCTGGGGCTCAGAGCTCACATGAATAGAGCAGAGAGCCCTGAGAACAGCTTAAGCAGAGCTTATATACTTTCCTTGGTGAGGGCAGGGACGGAAATTTATTGATGGGTCAGAGCGAGTGGGCGGTTAGTGTGAAAGTGGGTGAGGGAATACATTCTGCAATTTGGCAGTTGGGGACAGCACAATCTGGGAACAAGATTACAAACAGTTCTCAAGATTTCAACAGTGTTTTGTTAAGCATACAGAAAAACAGGAAGTTACAAGTACCTTTTTTATTAACCTTTCATTCCGCACTTCTTCTTCTTGCTACTTTTAATCATAAAAGTGATTATTGGGGCGTGTCACATTCTATGTCTCCTAGTGGGGTATTACCATAAGTTTAACTTGTCCAATTTGAGCTTGGAGTAAAGAAATTACATGGTTGAGCAAACAGGGTTTTATAGTTAGAAATAATATAAGGATTATTATTGGACAGGCCAGGGTTGATAAAAGCGTAGATAACCAGGGGGACTGTGTGAACCAAGACTCAAACCACCCTTTTTGGGCCTCTCTCTCTCATTGACGCTTTTCAAGGCATCCTTTTATTTTACTCATAGGTTTTTTTTACAACCTCAGTATGGTCGGCATCAGAACAACATTCTTATATCAATGCAGCACAAAGGCCCCCTTCTCTCATGAAGAGGAGGTCCAACCCTCAACTGGTGTGTAAAACAAATTCAGATACAGATGTTAAAGATTCCTGCAAAGCTGTGATGGAGGTTTCTATTATCTTTAAGTTTTGGTCTCTTGCTGCTTCTATTTGGGTCATTTGTTGTGTACCATGGAGCAGGGCAGTGGTTCCTGTGATTACCCCTGCCGCAACTCCAATTCCTAATATGATGGCTAAAGTGAGGGATATATGTTCCCAGTGGAACCGGGTTGTATACCCCCCTGTTTGAACTTCAAATGAACCTGGGTCATTATAGAGTAATCTGGGACACATCTTCACCCTTACACAATTAATCAAATCTGTTGACCATTTCATGAAAACATAAACAATGTTTAAGTATATAGAATTATACTGTTGTAGGGACGGACAAGGCACGGCACTTAAGATACAACCAAAGACAGGGAAACAGTCCTATTTGGTTGCAACCGGATTCAGAGGGCATTGCTTCTGTTGTAATCAATTAACTCCCTGAACCCCAAGTTTAGGTAGTTTCAGAATTTTGTACCCAACATGAAAGAGAAGAGACTCAGAAGTTCACAGTCTGCAGAAATTCAAAAAAAGAGGCTTTTTTTTCTGTTTTCTCCTCTATTGTGGTCAAGTTAACTTTTCAAGGACACCTGGGAGGCAGAGAGCTTTTTTTTTCCTTTTCTTTTATCCCCCTGCCAACTGTTACCATGGAGCCCAGTTTGTAACTTTTTATCTTAGAAATGTAGCCATCTCTGTGAAGCCCCAGCTCAAGGCCAGAGGCCTTTTTCACACATTCTGTGAAAAACTATTAAGGGGGTGTCTAGCTTAGGAGTGCTGATTTTTCCAGCCAGTAGCCAAGTAGAACAGGGCAACAGAAAAAGAGGAAGTTAATCTACACTGACTCATTTATAGAGACTCTTTTGCTGAAAGTCCTAAAGTCAGCCATGGTGAAGACTTCTGGAGAAGTTCAGTGAAGATTTTTCTGTGGGCCTGGTACAGAGGGGGAAGACAGGGAAGGCGGGGGGTGAGAGCAGCTCCGTGGATCTGAGAATAAGAAAGGAGAAATGTAAAAGAATAATGGGAAAGGGTTTTGGGATTTTCCTAGCAACATAAATTGAGCAGTAGAACCGGTAGAGCAGAAAGGAAGACAGGAGTGAGTATCCCAAAAAGCCTGTGAGGGACTTTAAATTCTTAGTAACCTGTTTTCAGTGATGACAAAGAAACTTTAAAGGCCATTTTCATTACATCTTCGATAGGGGTCTGAGGGTTCTCCTAAGCTGGTTTGAGCTTTGGGTTAGGTGGTAAGAGGATCTGGTGGGACCCGGTGTGGGCACTGACAGGAAAAGAGAGAAGTGAGTGGGTGGATGGGTACCTCAGTACCTGCTACCTCAGCAAGGGGGCAATGCTCTGAGAACCGGCAGAGGTTTCGGTTTTTGATCTAGTAATTGGAGAAGAGAAATCAGGTTTGCTGAGGTGGGACTGACAGCAGAGAGTATGGAGCAGAAGGCTGAGTTTGAGGAACTATTGGAGAAGCATAGTTCAGGATGTGAGCGAAAGAGGAAAAAGGCCTTCACATAGGGGAATTTCCTTTCACCCTTTTGAGCACTTGCAGAAGTTAAAAAGGTCACACAAAATTTGAGGATCTAGAGACTCCTCTGGGGGCCATCAGTTTGGGTTGTCTAAGTGGTAATATGGCCAATGCTGTGTACTGAATTTGATGAGGATTTTGGGTTCCACCAGGCAGCCCCTGTATGCTCAAATCCCCATGACTTACAGAAGAAATCGGCTTTTCCCCCACACAGCCATGGCGGTTTGTGGCTTTGATTGTCTGCCGGGCAAACATACTAATATAGGCTAGCCAACCTGCATCTGGCTTGCCTGTCCCTACAACCATAATGTTTGTTTCCATTATCTATGGTACGGAAAGGATTTAATGGAATTTTAATGGGATCCTCTTCATCAGGGATATTCTAATAGGAAAGACCTATAGCCAGCTGGCAAATGTCTGGGTGGAGAGATGGCCTCCAGGTCCCTAAGTGGGCTGTATGCAAGAGAGACCATACTTCTTATCTAGTAGGATTTGTGATCAGCCATCGCTGCAGTAGGGGCTGATGAGCGTTAGGACTACGGGTGGCCAAGGAGAGAGTCTATAGCCTTACCCACGTGGCGAATATGCAATTTGAAAGGGTTAACAGTCTTTTCCAGTTTCCAGCCAGAATCTGGACATGGCACAGGCTTGAGATGAGAGGCATGGATGCAGGAAGTGATTCCCTCTACTTTTACTGCTGTAGGTGCTATAAGTAGCACCTGGAATGTTCCTTTCCAGTGGGGTTCCAGGGATGACACCTGATGTCATCTTATTCAGAGGAAGTCTCTTTCTTGATATCAATGTGGATTCCCCTCGTCCCCAGGTTGGAAGCCAGTAGCCACCTGTTTCCAAAGGTATAGCTGAGTTCTTAAAAGAGATTTAAGTCTGTCAAGCAAGGGTGTGTGGAAGGGATCCTTAGGTCTTAGAGTCGGGGTTAGGTCTCTTATTGGAGGAGGGGCGCCATAGAGAATTTCATAGGGGGTGAGGTTACACAAAGAAACAAAGGGAGTATTTCTTGCATGAAACAGTGCATAAGGCAGGAGCATAGTCTAATCTTTTATGCCGGTCTCTAAGCTTAATTTCGTTAAGATCTCTTTAATGGTTGTATTTATTTTTTTATGTGTCCTGAGCTCTGGGGTCTATAAGCGCAATGTAAATTCCAATTAATCCCTAGGGTCCTGGCTAACCCCTGATTTTCCTGGCCCATGAAGGCTGTTCAATTATCAGACCATGTTACATTAGGCAGGCCGTGTCTTTGATAAATATCTTTCAGGAACTTCTTGACCACAATTTGTGCCGGTTTTCTTTTATGTTTTTGGTGGGAAAGGCTTCAATCCATCCTGAAAATGTATCTACAAAGACTAGGAGATATTTAAGTCCATACCTTGCTGGCTTAATTTCAGAAACGTCCACTTCCCAGATTTGTCCTGGTCTGGTTCCTCATAGGTGCTTTCCTGCAGGAAGCTTGGAAGGGTAAGCATTAACCAATTGACAGAACTGACAGGCTTTTGTTAACCATTCAATTATTTCCTTTCACTGTGAGTGAGTTAGTCTAAAACTCTGTTCTTGATCCTACAGTAATGCCTGCAGTTTTTTTGAACCAAGTTGATTGAGTTGATGTACATTTTTAACATAGTGTAGGGCTTTCTGAAATTCCAGGCTGGGCTCACTGAAGTTGAGGAGTTCATTGTCAGTGTTCTTAGATATTATCAAAAGCTTGCTGGTGCTCAAGGGTCCATTGGAATTGGGCATTCTCATTTAACAGCGGGTATAAAGGAGCAGCTAAGAACACAAACCCAGGTCCATAACCTGCTAAAGCCAGCATTCCCAAGAAACTCTCTATGTTGTCTCCTGTTAAATGGGGGTGGTATCTGCACAACGGTTTATTTCCTGGGCTCAGTGAGCCATCATTTACCGTGCCTAAGAGAATACCCCAGGAAGATTACTTCTTGCTGGCAAATTTGGGCCTTTTTGTCCGAAGCTCTCTACCTGAGTTGAGCAAGCTCAGATAATAGTGCTTGGGTCTCAGACTCACAGTTTTCTTTGGTGTTGGCTGCCAGTAGCTGGACATCCACATATTGAAGCAGAATGACTTCGGGTTGCATAGTTCTAAAGTTGTTGAAATGTCTGTGAAGGGCTTCATCAAAGAGAGTGGGGGAGTTTTTGAACCCCTGTGGGAGTCTAGTCAAAGTTAGTTGAAAAGACGTTCTGGTTTCTGGGTCTACCTACTCGAAAGCAAACAGCAACTAACTATCTTTATGCAGAGGCAAGCAAAAGAAAGCATCTTTTAAGTACAGAACAGTATACCATTTACACTCAGCCACAGCAAAGAGGTTATTGGGGGTCCAGCATGCTGGGGCTCAGAGCTCATTTGAATAGAGCAGAGTGCCTGAGAACAGCTTTAACAGAACTTATATACTTTTCTTGGAGAGGGCAGAAAGGGAAATTTATTGATGGGTCAGGGCGAGTGTGCGGTTTGCGTGCACTCGGGTGAGGGAGTATATTCTGCAGTTTGGCATTTGGGGACAGCACATTCTGGGAACAAAATTACCAAACAGTTCTCAAAATTTCAACAGTGGTTTGTTAAGCATACAGAAAAACAGGAAGTGACAAGTGCCTATTTAATTAACCTTTCACCTAAGCAAAATGGAAAGTGAGCATGGATTACTAAAAACAACCATGTCCAGGTTGCCTAATGCTCTCAAATGTCAATCCTATTGGAGGCAACATATGTCTTTCTTCCTAAGATTATATATTTAACCTCAACCATGTTGAAAATGTCTAACTCTATTTCATTATACTTTGCCTGATTTCCTAATGTCTCTATTGATATCTGCTTTCCTACATATTTTCCCCAGTTCATCATTGTGACTGACTCTTCATATGTGCTCATATTTACGTTCACTATCTACCCAAAACCCTATTGCTAATGAAACTTTTGTCCAAATCCTATATTCACTCTTTTTTCTGAACCTACTGACTACCTTCCTAATCCTGCCAACTATTCCTTTTTGACTTAATGTTCTCTAGGACATTTAATCATCCAAGGTACAAGGTCCTCTGCCATTGCACATCAATTTATCTGAGATATCTGTGCAGAACATAATTCAAAGCTAAGTATCTCACTAAAGGGCCCAATGCCCTTCTGGGCTTCAAATCGTACCTAGATTTCAGGTTTCATACTTATATTTCACCTATATATTCTTGTGAATATTGCAGGTTCCCAATACCATTATTCATCCCGCAGAATGTTTCCTAACCCAAATAGAATATGTTATTAACCCTAACCATACACTGTTCCCTCAATCTAACTTCACAAAAGAGCAGGGACAGAGTTGGTCTTACAATACACGAATGTAGGGGATCTTCCACCTGTTGAGAATCTCAAAGTTTGATGCAGAAATGATCCCTAGAGAAGATGTAGCAGCTATGAAGAACCTGAGAGAGCAAAAGTCATCTTCCATGGCAAACCACCTGTTCAGGATGAAGTGATGTGTCTGAATCAGCCTCTCTCCTACTGATATAAAGAAGATGGACCAAACCAACCCTGTGTGGAGAGCTTCTCCTGGGTGTCTATGGTTGATATACCATTCTAACTTCTGAAAGTGTCACAGGAAGTAGGGGCAGCCTCCATCTCAAGGGACCCTTGGAAAGAAGTGTTAGGACAAAGTGGTTGCCAAGGCAGTGACCTCATTCCCTTCCTTTTGGAATTGACCTACCTCACTTCTTTGGTGATGTAACTCTCTGAACTTGGGATCCAGGAAGCCAGGCACTCAGAGCCAGTCCCAGTCCCATTCCCAGTGGACTTACTTGTTTGGATTTACCAAGGAGAGAGTCTGTCTCTCTTGGTACCTAATGGTTTGAGGATGACAAAATGCAAGTAGAGCTCTGAAGATGGGCCTTTAATGAGAAAGCAGGTAGTGGTCAGCACAGGCTCCATACAACTTCACAGAGATGGACAAGGAGACCAGACCTGAGACAGGACAGGCCATTTTGGGGGAACATAGTATGGCCCACCAGTCAGAGGACACTCTGGATAGTCACAGACTTACTTGGGGGAAGGAGGTGACTTTTTGAGTGTGGGTGTGAGTTTGTGGTTTTGTCTCATGTTCTGAGAATAGGTAGGAAAAGCGGTTTGTTTGGTTTAGAGTGGACTGTTTCTAGAAAGTCCTTTGACAAGGCGAGTGTGTTTCTGTCTATGTATCCCACTGTGTCCTTGGCTGTACACATTAGAAAACAGAATGGATTAATGGATGTATCTTGTCTAGTAGAAAGCTTCCCAGCATTCATCCTGCCCATTTTAGGAAAGGACTGCTGGTTGCTTTTCGATGGGCAACACCTACTATCTTCCTAAGTTACTGTTTTCTTTCTGAATTCTGGCCACTCTCCAAAATAGGCTCATGGTTTTTTGTCCAAGATATGTACCACCTCCAAGCTCTGTGACATGGCCATGTACTGGATAGCTGAAGGGAATTGTAAGCATCTCAGAAAACTCAGATATCAGTGTGACCAAGAAAGTCTCAGTGGAGAAACCCTGCATTGGGATTTGCTGACTTATTGTTCTGTTACCCTGAAGTCAGGAAGGTCTTTGCCTCAGGCCACCCCTTTGTGAATTTTGAAGAAAACAGTTTTAAAATGGAAGTGAATGGGCATCACCTGTGGCTCTTTGCTTAACTGCTTTGGAAAAGTATGTGTCTGAATCAGCCTTGTGGCTCTGTTTGAGGCTGTGGCTTAGATTATCAGCGACTGATGAATCTAAAGAAAGATCCAATGTGTGCATTCAAAACCAAAATGGCAAAAAGATCAGTCATTGAGCATGAAGTCTCTCGCCTTCCTCTGTAAGTTTCCTGACCTCCACCAAGTGAGAATAGGGATCCTTTGGGTCAAATGAGTTCTTTGAAGCGCTGCAAATTTACTGTGGTTTAATAATTACTCCAAATCACATAAGGAATCTATACCTGACAGTCAGTAGGCCTCAAATTGGAGAAGCAGTGCAGTATTAAAGGAAGAACTATGTGATCAATCCTGGTTCACAGGAAGGGTGTTCAGGCCATCCTGAGGTTAGGCAAATGAGGGGCAAGGGAGCTTATTTTGGACACTCTCTTGGGCTGCGCCATTCATGGAAACCTCTAGCCAAAGGGTATAATGAGTGTATATATGTAAGAAGATGAGTGCCATGTGAGAGTGTTTTGGTTTTAATTGTGGTCATTTGTGTGGCGGTTGGAAGAGATGACTGGGTCCACCTGGTCTTGAACACTGGTGTGATTCTCCTCAGAGCCTGAGTTCTGAAACTGACCTCAGAGAAGTAATTGCTTTGGAAAGAGATGTGTCTTAATCAGGCTCTTGGCCCTGTGTGAGGCTGTGGCTTAGATTATCAGCAACAGACGGATCAAAAAAATGATCCCATGTGTGCATCCAAAACCAATATAGCCAAAAGAGCAGTCATTGTGAATGAAGTCTCTCACCTTCCACTGTAAGGTTCTGAAAGAATAAAAGAAATTGAAATTGAAATGTAAAGAACCAGGTTTTGTAAAGTTTCCAAGCTGCACTCAGAACCTGAAATTCCTGTGGCAGTTAAGACAATTCCTGGAACTGCCCATTAGATGTGTGTTGAAATCTTCCCTGACCACCTAGTTACTTAACAACCCCTTCCCAGAAGCCGTGCATCTCACCACGTATTCATCTCAGGGCTTCAACCAATCAGTTTAAATGTATACCCCTTCTCAGGGTTGACCAATCACCCCCTGCCCCAACTTTTCCCGCCAATGAATGTGCTAATCATGTTTTAGAGTTGTTACTTGATTTTCCCGTGGTACATGATGATTTCCAAAAGGAGGCTATGATGTATGTAAAGTCCCTGAGCTCTCTAAAGAATGTATATAAACGCTGCTCAAGTTGTTCTCGGGGCTCTTTGTTCTTTGCTCCTCTGAAGGGAGCTCTGAGCCCTAGCATTCTGGACCCCCAATAAACCCTTTGCTGATGCATGAGAAAGCCTCTTTGTTGTCTTTTCCTTTGACGTTCGCAGCACCTTTTCATCTGGAGGCCCCAGGTGAGATATCCGGCAGCGGTGGACGGAAGACCTCAAGGGACTCCTCTCGGGGTAAGTAAGGCGCCTCTTTCTGGTTTCGGGTTTCAGGCTAGGGCGTGGCAAAGTGGCTGTTGGTGAAGAGCATTAGCTCTCTCCTATGGGGTGACAGACGTGTCACAGAGCCAAGGTCACGTCCCTGAGGGACACTCCGGAGGACTAGGGAATTCAAGGAATAGTAGTTTCCTCAACTCGGTTATGTTTTGCTTCAGGATTCAATTTGCCAGCCCATCAGGTTTTGCCGGTAACTCAGTTTTGGTCATTGTTCTGAACTCATGTTGAGTTTACTGTCTGTCTTTATTGTCTAACCCATTGCCAGTTACTCAGTTCTAATCTTTGTGTTGGACTCATGTTAAACGTTTACTGTTTGTCTTTGTCTGTGTTGTGTTTGTGTCTTCACTGTCCCTGTTTGAGTAACTCCCATTATGGGACGAAGCACTTCCTCTTCTCTGTCCCTGACCCTTGATCATTGGACTGATGTCCACTCAAGGGCCCAGAATCTTTCTTTTTCAGTAAAACACTGTACCTGGCAGACTCTCTGTGCTTCAGAATGGCCCATCCTTGAATTCGGATGTCCCCAGAAGAATCCTTCCACTTTCCTCTTATCTGAAAATTCAGAGATATTGTCATTCAGCCGGGGCCACGTGGCCAACCAGATCAACAGCCATATACCCCTTCCCCCACATTCCTATCATTCAAACTTTCCGCTCCTCTCCCTCTTCCTTCCATTCTCCCTGAGTCACAAGACTGGATACTCCACCCCCTCCTTATCGTCTACTCTCCCTCCCCAACCCCCAACACAGTTCCTGATGATCCTCCCACCGCTGACTCAGCCTCTCCACTGCTAGAGGCAATTGGGCCAGACCCAAGCCCTCCAGGGGACTTCCCCGCAGCAGCAGCAACCCCTCCTCTCCTGAAGGAAGCTGGGCAACCTAAAGGAACCCACCGGCGACGGATAATAGAAAACTCAGAAGCCCCTGTGATGCTCTCTCTCCATTCCTATGGGCCCATGAACCGACCCAACTGGGACTCCAACACCTTTGAAGGTGGGAAGCATCTGTCCACATATCTCCAGTCTCTAATAGCGGGTCTCTGAGTGGCCGCCAGAGAGCCCACCAATTTGGCCAATGTAAGAGAGATTATCCAAGGGCCTAATGAGTCTCCCTCTATGTTTCTGGAGAGAATTAAGGAAGCATATAGAAAATATACTCCTTTTGATCCTCAGGCAGATGACCAAAAGGCATTTGTTACAATGGCCTTTATTGAGCAGGCTGCCCAAGATATTAAGAGAAAGTTACAATGTCTAGATGGGTTACAAAATACGACCTTAAGAGATTTAGACAGAGAAGCTGAAATAGTATATTATAAGATATATATTATAAGTATATAGTATAAGTATATAAGTATATTATAAGAGAGAAACTGAGGAGGAGAGGGAACAGAGGAGAGAGAAGGAAAGGGAACAAAAGGAGGATGAAAGGAGCAAAAGGCAGACAAAAGCATTGGCTAAGGTTTTCTTCACAGCAGCAAATACGCCAGAAATTAAAAAGCAGGGAGTCAGAAAGGGATACTTGGGCCCACGCCAAAGGCTGTCCCTGGCCTCAGATCAATGTACCTACTGTAGAGAAAAAGAACACTGAGTCAAAGAGTGCCCCAAAAAGAAGAAGCCACGGCAGCCCGCCATGCTGACTCTAGAAGAGGACTTGGAATGTCAGGGCTCGGATCCCCTCCCCAAGCTCAGGGTAACATTTGAAGTGGAGGGGACTCCAGTGAACTTTGAAGTGGATACAGGAGCAGTATACTCAGCCCTTAAGGCTTCACTGGGCCCCACATCAAATAAATGGTCCCTAGTTCAAGGGGCTAATGGCACTACATATCGGGCTTGGACAACTAAGAGGATTATGGAAGTAGGAAAATGAAAAGTCCACCACTCTTTCCTAGTAATCCAATAATGCCCAGCCCCATTGATGCACAGGGATCTGCTTACCAAACTCGGGGATAGAGTAACTTTTAACCCTGATGGTCCCCAAGTGGATGTTCTAAAGCCTTCAGTAAAAACTCCCATAGTCAGAGAATTGACTATGTCTGTAGAAGATGAACATCAACACTTCGTGCCCCCTAGGACTGATCAAAGAGGCAAACTACAACAGAAATGGATAAAAGATTATCCTAATGCCTGGGCAGAAACTGCTGGGTTAGGTCTAGCCGTAAAACAACCTCCAATAGTAGTAGAATTAAAAGCTTCGGCCTCTCCAATCAGTGTTAAACAATATCCTCTAAGCAAAGAAGCTAAGGATGGGATAAGTCCCCATATTCAGAAATAATTGGCCATTGGGGTCCTAAGGCCCTGTCAATCAGCCTGGAATACCCCCCTGCTACCAGTAAGAAAGCCAGGAACTAGGGACTACAGTCCTGTTCAAGACCTAAGAGAGATCAACAACAGAGTGCAGGACATTCACCCCACAGTACCCAATCCATATAATTTGCTTAGCACTCTGAATCTGGAGCGGGAATGGTACACTGTGCTGGACGTAAAAGATGCTTACTTCTGCTTGCCTCTACATAAGGACAGTCAGTTGCTGTTTGCTTTCGAGTGGATAGACCCAGAAACTGGAACATCTGGCCAACTAACGTAGACTAGACTCCCACAGGGGTTCAAACCCCCCCACACTCTCTTTGATGAAGCCCTCCACAGGGACATAAACGACTTCAGAACTGCACACCCCGAAGTCACCCTACTCCAATATGTGGATGATCTGCTACTGGCAGCGGACACCAAGGAGAACTATAAGTCTGGGACCCAAGCACTATTATCCGAGCTTGCTCGGCTTGGATATAGGGCTTCTGCCAAAAGGCCCAAATTTGTCAGCAAGAAGTAATCTTCCTGGGTTATTCTCTTAGGGGTGGCAAATGATGGCTCACTGAGAACAGAAAACAAACCATTGTGCAGATACCACCCCCATCTAATAAGAGACAACTCAGAGAGTTTCTTGGGACTGCTGCCTTTTGCAGGTGATGGATTCCTGGGTTCACCTCTCTGGCTGCCCATTTATACCCGCTGATAAAGTGTAATGCCCAATTCCAATGGACCCCTGAGCACCAACAAGCTTTTGATAATGTCAAAAAAAGTGCTGCTATCTGCTCCGGCCTTAGCACTCCCAGATATAGATAAACCCTTCACTCTCTACATCGAGAAAAAGAAAGGAATAGCACGGGGAGTGTTCACTTAGAATTTGGGACTTTGGAAAAGGTCGGTAGCATTCTTATCAAAAAAACTGGACCCAGTGGCTACTGGGTGGTCCCGTTGCTTAAGAGCTATAGCAGTGGCAGCGCTTCTAATAAAAGATGCTCATTAATGAACGTTGGGACAGAAGCTATCCATGATAGCCCCCCATGCCCTGGAGAGCATCATCTGTCAACCTCCAGAGAGGTGGCTATCAAACTCCAGAATAAACCACTACCAGAGCCTCTGGATTAGCAAAGACAGAATAACTCTTGGACCTTCTGCTCCACTCAACCTGGCTGCCAGAAGAATCATCAGGACCTGTCGCTCATGAGTGTCAACACATACTGTCAGAGGAAACCAGTATAGGACGAGACTTGAAAAATCCAGCCACTGCCTCACCCTGAAGTCGTATGGTTTACGAAAGAGAGCAGCTTCCTCCAAGATGGTATGTGGCAGGCTGGAGCAGCAGTAGTTAGCAAAACTAATGTCATCTGATCCTCTGGTCTCCCAGAAGAGACATAAGTCCAAAAGGCAGAACTGATTGCCCTTACAAAAGCATTGGAACTAGCAACAGGCAAAAGGGCCACCATTACACTGATAGCCGCTGTGCATTTGGCAATGCTAATGTGCACAGGGCTATTTACCAGCAAAGGGGGATATTAACCTCCACTGGGAAAAAAAAATAAAGAACAAAGTTGAGATTCTCCACCTTCTCTCAGCAGGGCAGGGCACTAAGGAACTAGCTATAGTGCACTGTCCAGGGCACCAGAAGGGAAACGACCTCGTCGCAGTTAAAAACAGAAGGGCAGATGAGGAAGCTTAATTGGCAGCCCTAAACGGAGTGACTCTGTTAACTTTTTCCACACCAGGGGGATCAAAATTCAGGAGACTTGGCCACACTGGAACATTCAGGCAACTTATCATGTGAGGAGACAGATACAGAACTCTGGGACCCTACAGAGCCAAGTTTAAAATTTCAAAAAGCCCACCTTTATGTCAAAGACGTACACTAGCTCACCCACTTAAGCTCAAAGAAGTTATAGGCTCTCTTAAAGGACCGAAGAAAGGATTTATTAATGACTGACTCACAGAGGAAAGAAATAGCTTAGCAGGTGACTAGAGCTTGTCAAGTCTGCCAATTAGTTAATGCTTACCCATCCAAGCTTCCTGCAGGGAAGCGCTTACGAGGAACCAGACCAGGACAATTCTGGGAAGTGGACTTTTCCTGAAATTAAGCCAGGAAGGTATGGACTTAAATATCCCCTAGTCTTTGTAGATACTCTTTCATGATTGGTTGAAGCCTTCCCCATGAAGAAAGAAACGGCTCAGACGGTGCTCAAAAAGATTCTAGAAGACATTTTTCCAAGGTTCGGCCTGCCTAAGGTAATAGGGTCCAATAATGGACCGGCATTCGTTGCCCAGGTAAGTCAGGGATTCACCAGGACCCTGAAGATTAATTGGAAGTTACATTGTGCTTATAGACCCCAGAGCTCAGGACAGGTAGAAAGGATGATTAGAACCATCAAAGAGACTTTAAAGAAATTAAGCTTGGAGACTGGCATAAAAAATTGGACTATGCTCCTACCTTAAGCACTGTTTCGTGCAAGAAGTACACCCTCTTCCTCTTTGTGTAAACTCACCACTTATGAAATTCTCTATGGTGCCCCTCCTCCAGTAAGGGACCTAACCCCAACTCTGAGACTTAATTATTCCTTTCACACCCCCTTGCTTGACAGACTTAAAGCCCATGAACAAACACAGCACCCAGCAATACCTGTGGAAACAGTTGGCCACTGCTTATCAGCCTGGAGACGAGGGAACCCCACATCGATATCAAGTGGGAGTCTTCGTCTATGTGAGACGGCATCAGGTATCATCCCTGGATCGCTGCTGGAAAGGACCATACCAGGTGCTGCTTATAACACCTACAGTGGTGAAAGTGGATGGAATCACTTCCTGGATCCGTGCCACCCATCTCAAGCCTGCGCCCTGTCCAGCATCCGGCTGGAAACTGGAACAGACTGGTAACCCTCTCAAGTTGCGTGTCCGTCGTGTGGGTAGGGCTATGGATTCTTCCCCTGACCACCAGCAGTCCTAATCACCATCAGCCTGTTCAGCAACAATGGCAGCTATTAATCCTACTGGGCAAGTAGTGTGGTCTATTTCACATACAGCCCTCTTATGGACTTGGTGGCCATCTCTCTACCTGGACATTTGTCAGCTTGCCATAGGCCTCTCTGATTAGGATCTCCCTGACATAGAGGACTCAACACAGATCCCACTCAAACCCAAACCAGGGCAACATAGACCACCTTACCCCATGAATTATGGATATCATCTTCCCCAGCTCAGGTGTAAACTAGCCAGTCTTGATTTTTATGTGTGCCCAGCTGATTTCTGAAGTCGCAAACAGGCCCAAACCTGTGGAGGACCCAGTGACATTTATTTTAGATCTTGGGGTTGTGAACAAACGGGAGCTACATGGTTGAACCCAAACTCCCCAGACAGTATCATTCAGGTTGGAAAAAATGACACCTGGATTGATCCCAAGAAATGTGCCGCTAGCCAAGTTGTGTCAAAAACTCGCTGTGGAAAGAATAGTCTATGTTACCCCCTCAATATAACTTTCACTTCCAAAGGAAGGGGCTACCTCAGAACAACATGGTCTATGGAAAATACGTGGGAAATGCGATTCTATATTTATGGCCCTCGTTATGATGTTGGTCACTGGTTCACCATCCTGCTTAAAAAGGAGGAAAATCCCACAGCAATAGGGCCCAATCCCCTCAAGCCAGGAATTAAGCCTCCAAAACCTCCCATGCCTAGATCTATCAGAACCCCTCTACCATCTCATACTTCCCAGTTTCCATCTTTGCCTACTTCCCCAGTCCAGAGTACAGTTGACTCCTGCCCCTGGGAACTAATTAAAGGAACCTTAATTGTACTGAACTCCACACAGTCAGAACTCCTTGCATTTCAACCCATGTATTTGACAGCTTTGTAAATTATTGTGTAATGGTGCAGATACTCCCCAGGGTTCTTTATTATGATGCAGAATCATTTTAAGGTTACTAGGGGGACAAACAACCTGATTTTGCTGTCATCCAGTGTCCCTTACTCTAGCTATCCTATTCAGGATAGGAGCTGCTGCAGGAGTGGGTACGGGAACAGCTGCTATCATCCATGGGTCACAACAAATGGCCTGATTAGAAACAGCAATAGATCAAGACTGGAAGACATTAGAGACCTCCATCACAGTGCTGTAGGAATCCTTAAACTCTCTCTCTGAAGTTGTTTTACAGAACAGGCCAGGATTAGACCTCCTCTTCATGAGGGAGCAGGGCCTCTGTGCTGCACTGAGAGAAGAATGTTGTTTTTATGCTGACCATACTGGAGTTGTAAGAGAATCCATGAGTAAATTGAGAAAATGCCTTGAAGAGCGCCAGAGAGAAAGGGAGATTCAACAAGGGTGGATTGAGTCATGGTTTACCCAGTCCCCCTCGTTAACTACACTCCTATCAGGCTTAGCTTGACCCCTGATCATCCTTATGGTGTTGCTAACTGTGGGACCTTGTTTGCTTAACCGCTTAGTTTCCTTTCTCCAGGCTCAAATTGGGCAGGAAAAACTCATGGTAATCCGACAGAAATATGCTCCACTGGCAGAAATAGAGTGTGAGACCCCACAATAATTATGATTCATTACTTTTAAGATTAAATGTAGTAAGAAAAAGGAGTGGGAAATGAAAGAATAAAAGAAATTAAAATTGAAACATAAAGAACCAGGTTTTGTAAAGTTTCCAAGCTGCACTCAGAACCTGAAATTCCTGTGGCAGTTAAGACAATTCCCGGAACTGCCAATTAGATGTGTGTTGAAATCTTCCCTGACCACTTAGTTACTAAACAACCCCTTCCCAGAAACCGTGCAGCTAATCACGTATACATCTCAGGGCTTCAACCAATCAGTTTAAACGTATACCCCTTCTCAGGGCTAACCAATCACCCCCGGTCCGACCTCTTCCTGCCAATGAATGTGCTAATCATGTTTTTGGGTTGTTATTTGATTTTCCCGTGGTATGTTGATTTGCTAAAGGAGGCTATGATGTATGCAAAGTCCCTGCCCTCTCTAAAGAATGTAAATAAACTCTGCTCAAGTTGTTCTTGGGGCTCATTGTTCTTTGCTCCTCTGAAGTTAGCTCTGAGCCCCAGCATGCTGGACGCCCAATAAACCCTTTGCTGTGGCATGAGACAGTCTCTTGGTGGACTTTTCCTTCGACTTTTGACCGACCTTTTTACCTATGAAGGACCTGAGAGAGCAAAAGTCAAATCCATGTCCACTTCCATTTCAAACAACCTGGTCGGAATGAAGGAATGTGTCTGAATCAGCCTCTCTCTTCTTAATGTAGATTAAATGGACCAAACCAGGCCTGTGTACAGAGCTGTTCCCGGATGCCTATGGTTGATATACCATTCTAACTTGTGAAAGTGTCACAGGAAGTAGGGGCAGCCTCCATCTCATGGGACCATTGGAAGCAACTGTTAGGACAAAGTGGTTTTCCATCGCAGTGACCTCATTCAGTTCCTGAAGGAAGTGACCTACAACACTTCCTTGGTGATGGAACTCTCTGAACTTGGGATCCAGGAAGCCATGCACCCAGAGCAAGTCTTAGTTTCAGTCCCAGTGGTCTTAATTGTTTGAATTTACCAAAGACAGAGTCAGTGTTTCTTGGTACCTACTTATGTGATGATGGCCAAATTTCAGGAGAGCTCTGAAGAGCGGCTTTTTCTGAGAAAGCAGGTAGTGGCTCAACCATGGCTCCTGACAACTTCAAAAAGTTTGCAAAGAAGACCAGATCTGAGATAGGACAGGCCATTTCGTGGGAACATAGTATGGCCCACCAGTCAGAGGACACTCAGGATAGTCACAGTCATACTTGGGGGAAGGAGGTGCCGTTGTGGGTGTCGGTGTGAGATTGTGGTTTTGTCTCATGTAGGTTTGGACTGGAAAGTTTCTAGAAAGTCGTTTGACAACATGAGTGTTTCTATGTCTGTGTATCCCACTGTATCCGTGGTTGTAGACATTTGAAATGCGAATGCATCAATAGTTGTGTCCTGTCTAGTATAAAGCTCCCCAGCATTCTTCTCACCCAATTTAAGAATGGAGTGCGGCTTGCCTAATGGAAGGTGAACAGCTACTATCTTCCTAAGTTCCTCTTTTCTTCCTGAATACTGGCCACTCTCCAGAGTGTCCTCATGGTTTTGTTTCCAAGATATGTACCACGTCCAAGCTCTGTTACATGGCCATGTACTGGATAGCTGAAGGGAATGGGAGCATCTCAGAAAACTCAGATATCAGTGTGACCAGTAAAGTCTCAGTGGAGAAACCCTGCTTTGGGCCATTTGCTTACTTATGTTTCTATTACCCTGAATGTCAGGAAGGTCTTTGCCTCAGGCCAACCCTTTGTGAAGCCTGAAGAAAACAGTTTTCAAATGGAAATGAATGGGCATCACCTGTGGCTCTTTTCTTAATTGCTTTGGAAAGGGATGTGTCTGGAACAGCCACTTGGCCCGGTGTGGTGGCAGTGGCTTAGATTCTCAGCACCTGATGGATCTAAAGAAAGTTTCCAAGTGTGCATCCAAAACCAAAATGGCCAAAAGAGCAGTCATTGTGGATGAAGTCTCTCACTTTCCTCTGTAAGCTTCCTGAGCTAAATCAAGTGAGAATAGGGATCATTTGGGTCAAATCATTTCTTCAAATCGCTGCAGAGGCTAGCTGATAGGGGCTTGGGTTTTCTATGATACCAATTCACATAAAGAATCTATACCAGACAGTCATTAGTCCTCAAATTGGAGAAGCAGATCAGATATAGGGCAGGCCTATTTGATCACTCTTGGTTCACAGCAAGGGTGTCCAGGCCACCCTGACTTTAGGCAAATGAGGGACAAGAGTGCTTATTTTGAACAGTGTATTGGGCTGTGCCCTTCATGGAAACCTCCAGCCAGAGTTTATGATGAATGTCTATGTGGAATAAGATGAGGAGCATGTGGGAGTGTTTTAGTTTTAATTGTGGTCATTTGTGTGGTGGTTGTAAGAGATGCCTGGGTCCACCTGGGCTTGAACTCTGGTGTGATTCTTCTTAGAGAATGCGTTATGGAACTGACTTCAGAGAAGTATTGCCATGAATTGTGTTGGGATTTTAGGAGGCCACACATGAGAGTCGCCCTTGGACACTGAGATCTAAGCCCAGAGTGGCTTTCCACAGAGCACTGGGAATCTCAGCCAGGATATCACATGATTTTATTCTGAAAGACTTGGAAGCCATAGTTGAGAGTCAAAACACACATGGACCTTACATTGTAGACCTCAATGGGGCTGGCTTCATGTGACTTTTTGGCCAGTCTTTGGGAACCCTTGCCTGTGAGAGTTCTCTAGATTATTCATTGAAATGTGCTTCCTCTAAATTTAATGGTTCCTTAATGAATTGAAACCCACAGTTTCTCCAACTTCATCTTTGAAAATGGCTAGATAAATACCATGAAATTTTTGAACTTCCCATGGCCACCTGCCACTGGAGAACCTTTGGATGTACAGTTGCTGATCCTGAGTGTACCAGACAGTGCCTTGATTGACTGGGTTTTATGAAAATGGTGTAGAACAGAGATGCCAGTATGTTGGGGCCTGCTGAGTAGTGGGCCAAAAGCTGTTGTGTGCAGGTGTGTGATAAAACATCTGTGGTCGGGACATGTGATTCTGCCATTGACATCCAAATGACTTGTGGCTGACATGTTACAGACAGGAATCACTTATATGTCTGAAACCTCTCCATAAAAGGCATTTTGTTATATGGAGACATTTCAGGGCAATGTTCAGAATCAGGTTGCTATGGTCAAAGGGTCAATCTATGTGGGATAGAAGACTGGTTGGTGCATTCTCCTGCAGACCCGGACCCACCATACGTGACAGGACTCCCTCCAGCACTGTGTACCAGTTGAACTCATTGTATTTCATGAAGCAAATACCAAACTCCCAGTGCAGTAGAAAGAAACACCATGAAAATTGGAGGATGACCAAATGGCTTCACAATCCACATGCGGAGACACTTAGCTTTCAGTGGCCACAGTTTACCTACAGAGAGAAGTCAGCACTGCTGCCTCATGTTCTTTGAAAAAATTGAAACAATGTTTTCCAGGTCTCATAGATGTAGACCCAGCTTTGATGGTCTCATTTGAATGGAAGCTAAAGCTTCTGACAACAACATATATGTCGAGTGCGCATCGTCAAAGGCATTTTCTCAAGAAGTCTTTAGTCCGGCAGAGCTCCAGGTTTGTGTAGTGTTTACCTTTTAGACCAGGTGGCAAGAAAAGACCACTGACTCCAATTAAAATCAGATTAAAGCAAGCTTATTATTTCCACCACCCTGACTGCCTCTCCCTCCCAAAACGTC
The DNA here is from genome assembly GCF_048772815.1 of Callospermophilus lateralis. Lineage (NCBI taxonomy): Eukaryota > Metazoa > Chordata > Mammalia > Rodentia > Sciuridae > Callospermophilus > Callospermophilus lateralis. The sequence continues at coordinate 70,256 of NW_027515292.1, forward strand.
GGGAACAGAAGAGCAGCCCAGCTTTATAGCCCAGAAAGTTACACAAAAGTGGGGTTAAAAATAACAGAATTCTGACAAGCATCACACTAATGGTAGTTTACATTTTTGTTTGCTGGCCCCAACATCAGAATTTATGAGGACCATTAGAGCCTCAGAGAGTGTCGACTGGCCAGGGAAGGCCAATATTTATGAGGTGTCAACAAAGTTTCAGAGAGGGCTGTTATCTGGTCAGATAGCCAGGCATGGGTGAGTTCAAGGCACGGGCAGGCATTCCAAGCAGGTTCAGATATTGTTGTAATTTATAGTTAAGCCAAAATTATTTTTTCACGGCTTTGTGGCAAGATGGCTCCCAATTTTAATAAAAGATAAGGTTGGATCAATCATTCCCCCCTTTTCTAATGTGTTCCTTTCATATATTTGATTGGGTAGGAAGAGCACTGTGGGAATTTTAATCCCTCACGTAATAGTCTCCCGATTTTTTGAACTCACCCAAAAACACGTCTCCCTGATTTTACCTGACTTAATTAATTACTTATATTGATATTCTATTTATTTTTGTCTCCATTGTTGTAAGAAGAGAGGCGTCACTCATTTAGACTTCTTCTGAGCTGAGAGAGGGTGATGTGAGGGGGCACCGCCTGAGGGACATTAGTCGCCTTTTAGAAGTCAGTTAGGTTTGAAGTCTGGATTGGGAAGAACAGGTAGTAAAGTCATCTGGGGATGGGTTCTTCTATGAAAGAAACAAAAAATCATGAGTACTTAATAAATGTTGCAGCAGCTGGAACATGTCACTGTATAGAAGTTTCCTCACCAGTCTTAAATATTCCCAGTTATCAGGACTGTCAACTTAATATTTAACTTTTAGTGTTACATTTGTCCCTCCCCATAAGATTCAGTTTAATAATTTAATGTCATCTGATCTTGCAAAATACTTTTACTAGTATGACCTCTGTGTCTAATAGAGAAACCTTTAATTCTCTTACTCATTGCTGCATAATCATACTAACAAATACCAAGACTATGTGTTTAGGTTAAGAATATCTGTAGGCCTTAAACTAAAAACTTCTGCCTCTGGCAGATAATCTTGATAGCCTCTTTTTATAGTTATCAGGCATTCCTGTCTGAGAATCCTTCTTTGTAGCCTTTAGTCTTACTTATTTTGGGAGGCTAACATAAAGTGTATACCTTAAAATATTATTATTACTATTATTATATAAAATGCCCAGGAATTACTGTAATTTGTTTTTAACTGTCTTTTCTAAGTGTTTAAGATGAAGCAGTCAAACTGACTTTTGTTTCTATCTATTGTGAACAGTCAGCTGAGATTTTATGGGAGTCATTTCTGGGGAAACTTGAGAGCAGCTTCTCAGTTCTGCTAGTGCCATTTGCGCTAGGTGGGTCCAGGTCTTGTTTGACCATGTGGCTTCCCTCGGAAGCATCAGGGATGTCTCCCTTCTCTGATGACTCTCCTCTTCGTAGCAAATGCACTGATTGGCTTTCTGTTCTCCAGTGGTCTCATTAATCTCCCTGATCAGGAAGTTATGTGGTTCAGAGTTGCAAAGCTCTTTAGAGAAGTCCGCTGTTCCCTGGATACAGACTGACTCAGAGGGCAAGAGCCAAATATTGGTTTTCTTGTCCCTTTTCATATAACTTTAATTTTAAATCCTAATCTTAAACATCCATCAAATAAATTTTAACAGACTTATATTAAGAGTACTGGGCTTTAATGTCTATAATTTAAAATTATTTATCTTTTTATTATTTGGGATCTGTATTATTCTGTCTGTCTTGTAGGTGATGGCTAATTATCTTAAATTAACCAATGTTGTGTTCTTAAAGCAACACTTCTGTAAAACACTAACAGGGAATCTTTATATCACCCATAAGGAAATTACAAAATAAAATTAACAACAGTAAACAAACTTAATTCGTGTAATAGCTACCCTAAAATTTTTGGCTGAGTTATACATTATATCCTCTGTTTGAGATGCTAGTAATGTTGACAGGAAAAAAAAAACTTTTGAAAATATCTTTAAATGAAATAACATCTGACCTACTGCTTTCGTAGTCATTCTCACATAATAAGATGGGACACAGAGCCTTATCTCAGGTAAGGCAGGGCTCTTTATTAATCTTAAGTGTTTTAATTCTAAAGCTAATCTTTGTTTTTTAAATATCATTTTACAAAGTTTACATAAATTGTTTGAGGTCACATGAACATTAGCTAACACCATATGATATAGCATTTAAAACATGAATTAAAAAAAGGCTGAAAGTTTTTAACCTTTACATAGATTAGGCTCTCATTAACTTAAAATACATTTAAATTGTTCCCCAATATAAAAAGTAACATAAAAGTTTACATATCTTATTGACAACAGGTAAATAAATCCCAATATATATATATATATATATTTTTTTTTTTTTGTTTTTTACCATACAACTTCAGAACACCAGCTTGATATAATGCTCTTTTAAAGTTTCTACCTTACAGACTTGTATACCTGGAAGATATGAGCACATTAATAGCATCACAATTGCATTGATTTTTCTACATTAACCAAGTTTAGCTTTTAAAGAAATGGCAGTACAGTGCTCTAAAATAACAGTTCTTATTTAATCAGTTGTTTAATTTTTATGGTTGCTTGCTCTAGAAAAATAAAACTTAATAACCACAATATTATGGGTAAACTTATGTTTTAAGAAATTCTTGTCTCTTTAACACATGACTGATTTTTACAATCTTATACAGACTTTAGGACAAACTTATACAGACCTTAGTAAATCAATCAGATATCTAACAAAAGTACTCATGAATGAGTAATCCCATATCAAATTTACTTTACTTATTTATCAAAATATTAGACAAATGTATTGAACATTGTACCATTTTTTGTTGAAGAAAAAGTCCTAGAACCAAGGCATATTAGACCTTTTGTCGGCATTAATATTTTATTAGATTTTTGAACACCTAGAAAAATTTGTAAGGTTAAATTTAAAGACATTTATTTTTATCTGTTTATCCAATTTAAATTGTACCAATTAAATCACTTGAATTAAAGATCTTTGGATCCACGTTTTAAAATTTGTTTTTATGAGTGCTTTTTTTATGAGTGCTCCTTATATGTGTTAATTTGTATAACATATATATGATATAGGGATATATGTATATATAGACATACAACACATAACAAAAGTGTGCACACATAATAATAGTAAAGGCCTTGTAGCTTTTTGCAGTTGAAATCTCCATTGCAATGTTTCAAATACTCCACTGTTGGTCAAAGATAGAGCTGATCAGAATAACATTAACCTAGGTCTGTAGGATCAAATTCATGAGCTCAAAAAAAGAATACAGAATCTAAGGAAAAAAATAAGAGTCCTAGAAAAAATGACTGCCCAGTAATTAATAAATACCATACAATTTACCTTTTTTCCTGCCTTAGGCCTCAGATCAGTCTCCTACTGAGCTTGCAGGCTTCTTTCATTTGCATTTCAACAAAAGTCCTGGCTGAGGTCTGAAAGGAGCAGGGAAAAACTGCTATTCTGAGCAGACACCTCAGGCCTAAGGCATTTTAACCATAATTTTGAGGTTCGGATGTTGAAAATTATGATACAATTTTAAGATGAAATTCACAAAATTTTATATCTTTACATCTTGTTTTGTCAACAGATACCATACTATGATTTACTATCCTTGTCCAAATTAATGCACTGGTACACACTGTGATATTTTCTCAGTCTACCCAATTCAAAATTAGTGACAAATAAAACTGAATGTTTGGGAAGTTACTTGCCAACTTGGAAGTAGAGTGCTTTAGTTTTCCATCCTAAGTATTTAAGTTATCTGGCATGAATTATCTGAAATCATAAACTAAACAATTACCTAAACCCGACTTTTAACTGCAAGATTGAGCAATGCTACAAAAACCCATCCAGATACCAGATTGTTACAATAAAACATCATCATTTAGACACACATTGAACTAATATCATTCCCAAGAAACAATTTATAATATCAGCACATTATTGCACATGTCTTAAAGGACCAGAAACAAAGACACAAGACAGACAGAAAGGAGGTCCAGACTATGGCTGACAGACAGAAGCCTTAAAAACAGAGCAGATAAGAGAAAAATTTCCTACACCAGTGGCAGGATAGATGTCCTCACAAGGGGATCAGATGTTTTCACAGAGGGCAACCTGAAATGTAATATCAAGGGTTTCCATGGTGACTTTACTGCATTTAGTGTCCCCTTTTTCTTTTTCTTTTTTTTAAGAAGACAGAGGTGGCATAATCCTTACAGTGCAGGGAACGAAGGAAGGAATTCCTTGAAGCAGCAGGGCTTTGGTAGATGCTGGGAGTCCCTCAGTCCCTCCTTTTACTTATGGGACTAGCTCCTCTGGTTTGGTTCCACCCCAATCTCGCTCCATCTTCTAACATTTCAGTAGTCAGCTCTCAAAAAGTTCCAGGGTCGGGGGGTTATCAAAATTTGTAACTTAAATTTCGGTTTCTGACCTTGAAGCGAATTAATACCTATTTAATAATGAGGACAGGGTTTGAGAAAAATAAAAAGGGAGGTTTTCTGATTTGCTATCAAAGCAGAAACACAGGGGACTCTGTCCAAAGGTTGTGACTCTCTTGAACTGGAGCAACAAGGGGTTTTAAAGGAGTTTCCATTGTTAACCTGGGAGATACTCTGTTCCTTGGTGGCCAGCAGGCATTGCCCTCTGCAGTGGGTGAGTTCCAGGCTGCCAGCTAGGGGCTTTTCTCATCCTGCTTAACAAAGGGGGGTAAACTTCATCACAGTTTATTAGAACACAGTCCAAAGGGTGTAAGGCTTACTTGCTTTATTACCCATTTTTACGTCCAATATCCTTAAGTTTTTACCACAGAAATCAAACAACAAAATGCACAAAAACAAACAAACAAAAAACATATAGAACACAAAACAAAACACAAAGAAACAGAAACCTGGTGAAGATACAGAAAAACTGAGGAGCAATGAAATGTCTTGCTGAAGCTCCGGGGTAGGAGCTCCTGCGTACCCGGCTGCACCTTTCTACCCTTTCAGAGAAATTCCATAAAGAACAGAACAGAGGACGGAACAATTCTTGTTACTGTCCTGGACAGGAGTACATGTGAGCCTCCCCAGGCCACCTCTCTGTAATCAGAAGACATCTCCCTTAACCAGATATCAGATGTTATAAAGGCACCACCTACCAATGGAGGCCTCCTCCACCAGGTGCTTGCTAATAGTTTTAGTGTGATGGTTCACTGCAGTGCTCCCTGGACTGAAGGCTCACTCCAAGGCTTTGGAACTTGGCTCTCCAGCCCTGAGCCCTGGAGGAAAGGCCAGCGTCAGAATTTCCAGCAGTCTGGTCTTGTGATCTGGTCACGTCATCTCGCTGGGGAACTCCAAAATGTTAGACCAGGATGCAAGAAAATACCACTGACTCCAATTAAAATCAAATTAAGGCAAGCTTATTAGTTCAACCGGCTAGGCTGACTCTCCTTCTCAAAACGGCGGGAAAAAGACAACATCCCCACCTTTCCTACACCCCAGCTTTATAGCCCAAAAAGTTACACAAAAAGGGAGTATCAGAAAACAGAACTTTGACAAGCATCACACTAACTGTAGTTAACATTTTTTATTTGCTGGCCCCAGCATCAGAAATTATGAGGACCATTAGAGCCTCAGAGAGGGTCGTTGTCTGGCCAGGGAAGGCCAATATTTATGAGGTGTCAGTAAGGTTTCAGAGAGGGCTGTGATCTGGTCAGTAAGACAGGCATGGGTGAGTTCAAGGCATGGGCAGGCATTCCAAGCAGGTTCAGAATTTGCAGTAATTTATAGTAAAGCAAAAATTATCTTTCCATGGCTTTAAGGCAAGATGGCTCCCAATATTAATGAAAGATCAGGTTGAGTGATCACCCCTGTCCCTTCCTTTTGGAAACTCCTCTACCACCTCCAAGGTTGTGAACTCCTGATCGTTTTCCATTCCAGATAAGTATTCACAGAATTTCTAACTCTTATCCTCTAATTGTGTCTTACTTGGGGCAAAGGTAATGTCAAAGCATTGTTCTGGATGAGAGTGGGAAGATTATTGTATATCACATATTTGCATACACATTGGATTCATTTTCCAATTTTACATTTGAAATACTGAATTCCTGACACTAACCCAAACCCTACTAGACTCTGACTAATAATCCTAATATGATGGTGAAACATAACCCAAGCAGAATAGAAATACAAGCCGTTCAGAGGAGGCATGGTGTGTAGTTGGAATTGCCTTTTGCATTATATAGTATAGGAGCTATAAATCTAGTCAATTTTTTGTTGAAATAATTCTACATGTGTTTTTAAAATTAACAAATATGGGAATCCTGTCTCCCTTTCTCTGTAGCACACGTATTTTTATATGCACATAGAGAATCCTACCTGGTATCACACGTACATACTTGTGAGGTGGCTGAATTGGCAGATACAAATTGTGAGAAGAGATCACTACTCATAAACGCTGTTTGAACTGAAAATTCAACCTATGGGTGAGCTTCCTAGTTCAATAACATTATACATAAATCCATGTTCACTAAAATGAATATTTTTGCATCTGTGGATTATATATATATATATATCATGATGATTTTCGATTGGCATATACATGGCTACTTTTTTTTCTTTTTTTGGTTGTTCAAAACGTTACAAAGCTCTTGACATATCATATTTCATACATTAGATTCAAGTGGGTTATGAACTCCCATTTTTACCCCAAATAAAGATTGCAGAATCACATTGGTTACATATCCACATTTTTACATAATGCCCTATTAGTTACTGTTGCATTCTGCTACCTTTCCTATAATCTATGATCCCCCCACTTTTCCCCTCCCATATTCTCTCTCTACCCCATCTACTGTAATTATTTTTTCTCCTTGTTTATTTTCCCATTCCCTTCACAACCTGTTATATGTAATTTTGTATAACAATGAGGGTCTCCCTCCATTAACATGCAATTTCCCTTTTCTCTCCCTTTTCCTCCCACCTCATGTCTCTGTTAATGTAAATCTTTTCTTCCTGCTCTTCCTCCCTGCTCTGTTCTTAGTTGCTCTCATTATATCCAAGAAGACATTTGGTATTTGTTTTTTAGGGATTGGCTAGTTTCACTAAGCATAATCTGCTCTATTACCATCCATTTCCCTTAAAATTCCATGATTTTGTCATATTTTAGTGCTGCGTAATACTCCATGGTGTATAAATGCCACATTTTTGTTATACATTCATCTATTGAAGGGCATCTAGGTTGGGCCCACAGTGCAGCAATTGTGAATTGTACTGCTAAGAACATCGATGTGGCAGTATCCCAGAGGTATACACTATTTTAAGGTCTTCAGGAAATAGTCCGAGAAGGGCAATAGCTGGGTCAAATTGTGGTTCCATTCCAAGCTTTCCCAGGAATCTCCATACTGCTTTCCAAATTGGCCACACCAGTTTGCGGGAACAGCTCTCCTCATAGACCTGGTTTGGTCCATCTTCTCTACATTAAGAAGAGAGAGGCTTACTCAGACACAACCCTTCATCCTGAACAGGTTGTTTGCCATAGAAGATGACTTTTGGTCTTTCAGGTCTTTCATAGCTGCCTACATCTTCTCCAGGGATCAAATATGCATGGACCTTTGAGGTTCTCAGTAGGTGGCAGATCCCCTACATTGCTGTATTGCAAGACGAACCCTGTCCCTTCTCTTTTGTAAAGTTAGATTGAGGGAACATTGTATGGTTAGGGTTAATAACATGTTCAATTTGGGTTCGGAATCATTCTGATGGATGAATAATGGTATTGGGAACCTGTGATATTTATAAAACTATAGAGGTGAAATATAAGTATGAAAACAGAAATCTAGGTAAGATTTGTAGCCCAGAAGGGAATGAGGCCCTTGATTGGGATACTTAGCTTTTAATTATGTTCTGCACGGTTGTCTCAGATAAATTGATAATCAATGGCATAGGACCTTGTACCTTGGAAGATTGATTGTAGAAGAGAACATCCACTCAAATTGGGATAGTGGGTAGGATAAGGAAGAGAGTCGGTAGGTTTAGGAAGAAGAGTGAGTATAAAATTTGGATCAAATGTTCTTTAGCAATAGGGTTTCATTTATACAGTGAATGTAAATGTCAGCACATGCGAAGAGTCAGTCACAATGATGAACTGCGGAAAATATAGGAAAGAAGATATCAATAGAGACATTACAAAATCAGGCAATTGTAAAGTGAGTGATAGGTTTAGACATTTTCAACAGGATCGAGATTGAATACATAATTTTATGAAGAAACAAATATGTAGTCACCAATAGAAATGACATTTGAAAGCATTAGGCAAACTGGAAATGGAAGTTTTTAGTAATCCGTATTCAACTTCCATTTAGGATTTGGTACAATCATAAGTGTGACCTTTGCATTTTGTGCCCAGAAAATTATTGTGATAAAATATATATGTAGATCATGTGACATGAGTATTTTTTACACCATTTCTGTGAGCAATATTTGAAGACATATAAATTAGTATTGGGGGTACAAAGTGGTGTACCCTGTGTCTATGAATATAGAGATAATGCATGAATAGAACATACTGTAAATAAATAATATAACTGGTTACACTTTAAATAATGGATTGAATTGTTATCTGAAAATATATAAGAAATCATATATTGACATACAATCATTAATTCCAACCAGTTATATATCTAATTGTAATCTTAGGGTTATTTTTTATCATGAAGTGTGTGTGAGTTTTGCTTCAAAAGTGATTATGGATCGAAAATAATGTGTTTGGAAAGAAGTCTCATGAAATTACCAATCAAGAAATATGGAGGAATCCATGTGTTCTGAAGCAGGAAGTGATTGAAAGTGAAAAAAATGCCTATAAATTTGCTAAATTGTGGATGAAATATATATCCTGTGATGTGCATAAACTGATGAAATAGTATGTACCAGTGTTGAATAAAAATGAACGTCAAAATACACATCATGTACCACAGGAATCTACTTGCATTGATGTTAAACTGGGTCAGTTACTGTACAAATATTAGGATTCGCGTGCATCATTCACCGAAGTTAGTTTTCTTTTTTTAAAAAATTTTTATTTATGCTTGTTCAAAACATTACATAGTTCTTGATACATCATATTTGTCACTTTGATTCAAGTGGGTTATGAACTCCCATTTGTACCCCGTATACAGATTGCAGAATCACATCAGTTACACATGCATTGATTCACATATTGCCATACTAGTGTCTGTTGTATTCTGCTGCCTTACCTATCCTCTACTATCCCCCCTCCCCTCCCCTCTCCTACCATCTTCTCTCTCTACCCCCTCTACCTTAATAAATTTCTCCCCATGTATTATTTTTCCCTTTCTTCTCTCTTCCTCTTGTATGTAATTTTGTATAACCCTGAGGGTCTCCTTCCATTTCCATGCAATATCCCTTCTCTCTTCCTTTCCCTCCCACCTCTCATCCCTGTTTTAATGTTAATCTTCTTCTCATCCTCTTCATACCTATTCTGTTCTTAGTTAATCTCCATATATCAAAGAAGACATTTGGCATTTGTTTTTAAGGGATTGGGTAGCTTCATTTAGCATAATCTGCTCTAGCGCCATCCATTTCCCTGCAAATCTATGACTTTTGTCATTTTTTAATGCAGAGCAATACTCCTTTCTGTATAAATGCCACATTTTTTTTTATCCATTCATCTATTGAAGGGCATATAGGTTGGTTTCACAGTCTTGCTATTGTGAATTGTGCTGCTATGTACATCGATGTAGCAGTGTCCCTGCAGCATGCTCTTTTTAGGTCTTTAGGGAATTGACCGAGAAGGGGAATAGCTGGATCAAATGGTGGTTTCATTCCCAGCTTTCCAAGAAATCTCCATACTGCTTTCCAAATTGGATGCACCAATTTGCAGTCCCACCAGCAATGTACAAGTGTACCTGTTTCCCCACATTCTCACTAACACTTGTTGTTTGACTTCATAATGGCTGCCAATCTTACTGGAGTGAGATGGTATCTTAGGGTGGTTTTGATTCACCTTTCTCTGACTACTGGAGATGGTGAGCATTTTTTCATGTACTTGTTGATTATATGTCCTCCTCTGAGATGTCTGTGGAGGTCCTCGGCCCATTTGTTGATTGGGTTATTTGTTATCTTATTGTTTAATTTTTTGAGTTCTTTGTATACTCTGGATATTAGGGCTCTATCTGAAGTGTGAGGAGTAAAGATTTGTTCCCAGAATTTAGGCTCCCTATTTACCTCTCTTATTGTTTCTTTTGCTGAGAAACAACTTTTTACTTTGAGTAAGTCCCATGTGTTGATTCTAGTTATTAACTCTTGTGCTATGGATGTCCTATTGAGGAATTTGAAGCCCGACCCCACAGTATGTAGATTGTAGCCAACTTTTTCTTCTATCAGACGCCATGTCTCTGATTTGATATCAAGCTCCTTGATCCATTTTGAGTGAACTTTTGTGCATGCAAGAGAAAGGGATTCAGTTTCATTTTGTTACATATGGATTTCCAGTTTTCCCAGAACCATTTGTTGAAGATGCTATCCTTCCTCCATTGATGCTTTTAGCTCCTTTATCAAATAGAAGATTGTTGTAGCATTGTGGATTAATCTCTGTGTCCTCCATTCTGTACCTTTGGTCCACCCCCCTGTTTTGGTACCAGTACCATGCTGTCATTGTTACTATTGCTCTGAAATTTAGTTTGAAATCTGGTATCGCTATACCGCCTGATTCACACTTCCTGGTTAGAATTGCTTTTGATATTCTGGATATTTTATTTTTCCAAATGAATTTCATGATTGCTTTCTCTATTTCTACAAGAAATGCCGTTAGGATTTTGATTGGCATTGCATTAAACCTATAGAGAACTTTTGGGAATATCACCATTTTGATGATGTTAGTTCACCCTATCCATGAACAGTGTATATTTTTCCATCTTCTAAGATCTTATTCTACTTCTCTTTTTAGGGTTCTGTAGTTTGCATTGTATAAATCTTTCACCTCTTTTGTTAGGTTGATTCCCAAGGATTTTATTTTTATTTTTTGAGGATATTGTGAATGGAGTGTTTTTTTTCTCATTTCCGTTTCAGAAGTTTTGTCACTGATATACAGAAATGCCTTTGACTTATGAATGTTGATTTTATATCCTGCCACATTGCTGAAATCATTTCTTAGTTCTAGTAGTTTTTTTTTTTTTTTTTGGTAGACCCTTTTGGGTCTTCTATATATAGAATTATGTCAGCTGCAAGTAGTGATAATTTAAGTTATTCTTTTCCTATTTTCATGCCTTTAATTTCTTTCATCTGTCTAATTGCTCTGGCCAGTGTTTCGAGAACTATATTGAATAGAAGTGGTGGTAGAGGACATCTCTGTCTTGTTCCAGATTTTAGAGGGAATGCTTCAATTTTTCTCCATTCAGAATAATGCTAGCCTGAGGCTTAACATAGATAGCTTTTACAATGTCGAGGTAAGTTCCTGTTATCTCTAATTTTTCTAATGTTTTGAACATAAAGGGATGCTAAGGGTCTATTGTTCTTATTTATTTTTCGCAGAACCAAGCTTTAGTTTTGTAATTTTTTCAATAGTTTCTTTTGTTTCAATTTTGTTGTTTTCCGCTCTGATTTTAGTTTTTTCTTGCCTTCTGCTACATTTGCTGTTGTTTTGCTCTTCCTTTTCTAGGGCTTTGAGATGAAGTGTGAGCTCATTTATTTGTTGTTCTTTCCTATTTTTGAGGAATGACGTCAAGGTGGTGAATTTCCCTCTTAAAACTCCTTTCATTGTGTCCCATAGATTCCGATATGTTGTGTCTGTATTTTCATTTATCTCGAAGAATTTTTTGATTTTCTCATTTATGTCTTCTGTAACACATTAATCATTCAGTAAAATGTTGTTCATTTTCAATGTGATGTAGGATTTTTCCTTCCTTCTTTTTCATTGGTTTCCAGTTTCATTCCATTATAATCAGATAAAATTCATGGTATTATGTCCACCACTTTATATTTATTGAGGGTTGCTCTATGGCATAATATATGGTCTATTTTTGAGAAGGATCCATGTGCTGCTTAAAAAAAAAGTATATCCACTTGATGATGGTTGATATATTTTATATATGTCAGTTAAGTCTAGGTTATTGATTGTGATATTGAGTTCTATAGTTTCTTTATTCAACTTTTATTTGGAGGATCTGTCCAATGGTGAGAGAGGTGTGTTGAAGTCACCCATAATTATTGTGTTGTGGTCTATTTGATTCTTGAACTTGAGGAGAATTTCTTTTATGAACGTTGCAGCACCATTTAATGGTGCGTAAATATTGATAATTTTTATGTCTCGTTGGTGAATGGTTCCTTTTAACAGTATATAATTTCCTTCATTATCCATTTTGATTAAATTAGTCATGAAGTCGATTTAATTCGATTTGAGGATGGACACCCCTGCTTGCTTATGAGGACCGTGTGCATGGTATATTTTTTCCCAACCTTTCACCTTCAGCCTGTGTATGTCTTTTCCATTCAGATATGTCTCCTGGAGGCAACATATTGTTGGATTTGTTTTTTGAATCCAAGTTACAAGCCTATGTTGCTTTATTGGAGAGTTTAAGCCATTAGTGTTTAGAGCTACTATTGATATATGGTTTCTACTGCCATCCATGTTTGAATATTTATCGTTTTTTTAAATTTACTTTGTTTCTCCATGATTAGCTTTTCCCCCGCCCTCTGTCATTACTGAGGCACTTCCCACTGATGGTTTTGGTTGTTGTTTTTCATTTCTTCCTCGTGTAGTGTTTTGCTCAAGACACTTTGCAATGGTGGTTTTCTTGCTGCAAATTCTTTTAGCTTTTCTTTATCATGAAAGATTTTTATTTCGTTGTCGTACCTGAAGCTGAATTTTGCTGGATACAGAATTCTTGTTTGGCATCCATTGTCTTTCAATGTTTGAAATACGTTGTTCCAGGATCCTCTCACTTTCAGTGTCTGTGATGAAAAATAGGTTGTTATCCATATTGGTTTACCCCTGAATGTAATCTTCCTCCTTTCTCTTGAAGCTTTTAATGTTTTCTCTTTGTTCTGTATATTGGATATCTTCATAACAATGTGTCTTGGCGTTGGTCTACTGTGATTTTGTGTGCTCTGTGTCCTGTAAGCATCTTCAATTTGTATATCCGTTTCCTTTTTTATTTCTGGAAAATTTTCTGTAATTATTTCATTCAACAGGTTACTCATTCCCATGGTTTGAATCTCTGTACCTTCCTCTATCCAGATGACTCATAAGTTTGGTTTTTTTATGTTATCCCATATCTCTTGGATGTTTTTCTCGTGATTTTTTACCAGCCTTTCTGTGTTGGCTAGACTCTTTTTAAGATGATATATTTTGTCTTCATTATGTGACATTCTGTCTTCTACTTGCTCCACTCTGTTAGTGATACTCTCAATTGAGTTTTTAATTTGGTTTATCGTTTTCTTCATTTCTAGAATTATTCTTTGAATTTTTATAATCTCTATCTCCTGATAAAGAAGATTAACTTCTTCTTTTATCTGTTTATGTAATTCATTTTCAATGTGTTCTTTCACTGTATTTATTTGCTCTCTCGTATCCTCTTTAAGGTTTCATTCCATCTGTCTAAGGTATTCCTTGAGTTTTTTATATGACCATTTTTCTGATGATTCTAGGTCCTCCTGAATATTTAGGTTATCCTTCATTGTTTGTACTCCTTTTCTTTCTTGCTTTTTTATGCTGCTCATGTTACTTCTTGTTTGTTTGAGTGCTGAGTTACTGCTTATTCTTATAAATTTATTTGAAGCTTGGGAGGAAAGATATTAGAAGGGATGGGAAGAAGTCACTAAAGAGAATGAGAATAGGCAGGTAGAATTCAAGGATGAGGGAAATAGAAAATTGAAAAGAAATGAAAAGACAAAAGAAAAAAATAGAAAATAAAGAAAGAAATAATTTTTTTAAAATAATAATGATAATTAAAAATGAAAATTAAAATTTAAAATAATAATAATAATAGTAAAATTTAAAAAATAAAAGCATTAAAATAAGTTAAAGAACAACAACAAAAAATGAAAATGAAAGAAAAAAAGTAAAAATAAAATAATAATAATAATAATAATAATAATACATGCAGTCATAGAGTTCAATTAACTTCTCTTCCAGTAGGTGGAGCTGTGCTCACTGGGCCAAGCTTCTCCTCTCAATAGGTGGGAACCAATCACTGTGCAGCAGCTCTTCTTCCCAGACTGGGCGGTTCTCCAATCCTGAGTGCCTAGGACCTTCTCTAGTGTTTCCTCAAGCCAGGCTCCGCTCAACTGTGACACTCACCACAATACTTGCTACACGTCAGGTCTCTGTTCCTGGTAGTCCTGTTTTCATCAACGCCTGCCACTCTCTCCCTGTTTGCCTCCCTCAGACCCTAAGTTTGTAGAGCTTGGGGCTGGGAACCCCCAGCGAATTTGCTTGCTCTCTGGTATCCATGCCCACATTAGCTGGTGTAAGAGACCTCAGTTGTCAGCACTGGTGGGAGCGGTAGCCGGGAATTCCATGCCACGAGTCCCACAGCACACATGATTTCCTCGGTCTGGCCATCTTTCTCACGGGAGACCTGGGAGGGCCCCTTAAAGGAGAGCTGGAAGGGGCCCTTAATGTTTCCCCGCTGTGTGGAGAGAGATGCATAGGGAATTACACACCTGTCGTACTGGTTTCAATGAAGTTATCTCCTCTGCCCATGACGTCAGTTCTCTTCCATGGTGGTATCCCATG